>NW_027532417.1:1225155-1507146 GCF_008692635.1 Crocuta crocuta | reverse complement strand
TATATATATATATGTTATATATATATATATATATATATATATATAGTAGTATATATATTATAGTATATATATATTATAGAGAGAGAAATCAAGGCAGGGAGATTGCTCTGTGGAGGCTTGGTGAGTTTAAAGTCTGCTAGGGTAAACTGGCAAGTTGGAGACCCAGGAAAGAGTTGCAGTGCAAATTCAAAGACAGTCTACAGGCAGAATCCCTTCTTGCTCCAGAAGCCAGTCTTTGTTCTATTAAAGCCTTCAGCTGATTGGAAAGGCTCTTCACAGAGACATCCAGAATAATGTTTGACTGAATATCTGGCCCCATGGCTCAGGCAAGTTGACACATAAAATTAACCATCACAGTGACTCTATGCAAGGGTAGAAGGATCAGAGCAGTGGGGATCTGGGAGAGGGTTAGCCTGCTTTCCACCACCTGCCCCAAGCCCCGTGGTTTAGGAGAATGTGCTCTTAGTGTTGGAGGAGGTTGTTTGTAAGTTTCTTTTTTAAAAACTGGGGAAAAGTACTTCATATCCCATAGCGTAACATTAGTTATTCTTTCCCTTACACTTGTGTTTTAAAGTGTCAAAGTGTTTTCCTAATAGTTCTCTTAAGTTTATCATTTCAGACTCTCCATTATCTCACTGCCCTCAGTCCTCTTATCTCTAAGCAAGAGTAGTGGGAAAAGCTTCCTTTACTGCTCAACAATTGCCATTTGGAGGCTGTTGGCATACAGCCTTGAGCAAGGCCCGGGGTTATTTTGTTCTTACTCCTAGATTGACCACAGTGTCTGTCTGGTGTGGCCACTCCTGTTGTTTTAGGAAGTAAAAGATCCTCCCGAGAGGCAGCTCTGGATTGTAGAACAGCTGCTGGATTGTGTGACATTAGCACTTGTCCATTTGGAATAGTAAAGCATCTCCTGTCTGTCTTGCTGCCTGTGCCTTAGTTTTGGTATCATAGAAAGGTGGTAGTACGAACCAGAATTAAAAACCATATGTTGTTTCACCAGAGGATCTAGACCTTTTTGGGGGTGACATGGAACCTGTTGTGACAGGATTTATCATACTTCTTACCCTCCTACCATGCCAATTCAGCATTGCTCTATGAAATGCGGGCTAGAGGTTGTGCCACCTGATGTTCAAAGGCACAGAGAAGGAAAAATACTTTCCTAAGTAATCTGACCTCTGAGTTTACTTGGGCATTACCCAGCACCACAGAATAAAGACGGGGCTATAAAAAGCCTATTTTGAGACACTTTCTGGGGGAATGAATTCAAGAGATAGGCATCCTGCACAGTGCCTGGCACATAACAGATTCTCAATACACGTTTGTTGAAGTAATAAATGAATTTAAGGTTGTCTTTCGTCTGTGGCTCTGAAGAGCCATCGTTTGATCCTCTGAAACCTGGAGAAAATTTGGGGCTATAAAGTAGAATTAACTTCCTGTTTGGGGAAGTGGTCACTGAACTGAGGGTAGACTTTTCTTAAGAATGACAAATACCTTGTGCTGACAGCTCAGAGCCTGGAGCCTGCCTCCAATTCTGGGTCTCCCTCTCTCTGCTCCTCCCCTGCTCGCTCTCTGTCTCTCAAAATAAAGGCATAAAATTAAAAAAAAAAAAAAAGAATGACAAATACCTGAGTTAATAGGCTTCAAAGTGAGGTGATGATAATGCCTTCTTTTGCAGCGCCCGTGTCAAAGCTGGAGAAAGTGTTCTGGTACATGGGGCTAGTGGAGGAGTAAGTATTTTTTTGTTTGTTTGTTTTTAAATGGGATTTTGTTAATGGGTTTCACATTATTTTTCTTTTAAGTCATTTTTAAAAGCCAAATTTATAAACATAGTCTATTTATAGTCAATAAATACCACTTTTTGTAGTAAAGCTTTTTTACATTCTGTTTTCTGAAGGTGATTCCTTGTCATTAGTTTAGCATTTCTTGGTTAGTAGATTCAACAGATCACCCCATTAAGTGTCTGTATTAGGTTTTCCACCTGTGTTAAGCATGGACCCAGATAAACTGGCTTTGTTTTTACCTCCAAGTAGCATATGTTATAAGAATATTTATTTAGAATTTTAAACAGTTTTTTAAAGGTAATATTCATTCTGTATTCCCTTAAATAAGGAAACAAAGGCTCATTAAAGCTTTACCTGCGTTGCCCCAGACAGCACTGCAAAGCTGCACTGTGAATTCTCCGGCCCTTCTATCTCCCTTCGCCTGCTCGCCTGCTGCGCTTTGATGACATTCATGGAATGCACAGTGTACAGCTGTGTCCTTAACACCACAACCCATGGCTTAAAATGCTAATGTAGGGAGGTGGGGAGCAGACGGAGAACTTTAAAATAAGCCCTTCAGTGAAATAACCCAACACAGGGCTGTCAGAAGCTTCTTCAAGAAACCGGCTGTCAATCTGCCTCTGAGGAGCTTAGAGGAAAAGTTAGAGCTCTGAGGTTGGAATATAACAAGAAATCCACATGACCTCTATCCTGCATGTAGAGGCTTTAGAAATTTTGGAGATGAGATTTCACATTTTTAAAATATAGGTCCTGGGGCTACGTGGCTCACCTTGAGGAAGCTGTTTAACCCTTCAGAGCACTGTGTATTCTGCAGAGTAAATTGACCCAAGTAATCTGTTAAAAATGGCATATTGTACCCAGCATAATGAGTGGCATCCTGAAAATGTGAATTTACTGCTAAAGGTGGCCAGGTAGTACAAACACAGAAATTCAGCTCATTATGTTTTTGTTACTTTAGATAGATGAAGCCGGAGGTGCCACACTTAGCTTCCTGTCTACCTCAAATAGATCAATTCTGAAGGATTTCACAGATGAGACTATTTCCTGAAAAGACCAACATTGTCTTTTTGGGGCTTGAGAAAATATGACAGATATACCTTGTCAAAAATTCCCATTGCCTGGCTTCACTGAAGAGGCTATTTTTGGGTTAAATTAAATTTCACCCAAAATAACTAAAGGATCTGTCAAACATACATTTATTTAAATTGCTTTGGCTTTGAGAGAGCTAACCTTGTGCTCTGTATAAAAGGGAGAGGTTTCAGTAGGAAGGGGAGAGAAGAGTTTAAAGAAAATCTCTTTTTATTCCCTTCACCCTCTTGTAAAAAGCTCAGTCACTTCACCATGTTTTTTTTTTTTTTTTTTTTAAGGCAAAATCCACACTGTTCTCTGAGCTGGCTGAGTTTGTTAAATCCTTGGCCGGCAGGGATAGGCTGGCGGCCTGGTGTGTGAAGCGCTTCTGATCCTCCCTGCCCTACCAGAGGGAAAATAGTACTGGGTTTTGTCTTGCTTCTGTTTGCACTTTCTGTCCTCATTTAATGCAGATTCCTTTGGGATTATGGTGTGTATTTAAAATGGTGTGGAATTTATGAACACGGTTGTTATCCAGATAGGTTGGTGGGGAGTGCCCTATTTTAGTGTCAGCAAAGTAAATAGAAGAAAAATAGTTGACACATAATGGTATATCATCTATCAAAGGGGTAGTGCTGATATAATTGTTGACAAGAATAGAATAAACAGCGATTAAGTGCCAATTTAAAGTAGAGCATAAAGAGATATATTTACATTAAATTTTTAGTATAGATATAGTTTTATTAGAGGACTGTTGTTTTTTTATTTAAAATAGCAAATCAATAGTGCTAACTCCATTGTATATTGTATTCTATGGGATTGAATGTCTCTCTCACTCATCAGACAGTGAGTTAGTTTGTTTTGGTTAAATCAAACAAATCCCTGCCAAAACCCAACTGAGTTCAGGCTCATCACTACCATATGCCATACAATCTTTAAAGTCTATTTCAGGCCTGGGAGTCTATGATTCTGTTACAATTTTAATCAGTTTCTATCATCATTTTTCATTTTAAATCTTTTCTGTCATGCCCCATCCATGATTTTACCTTCCTCTTAACCATTGGGTATCGGTGAGGGGTGGTTTGGCATCATCCCTCCTCCCCCTCAGACATTTGATGCAGTGTCTGGGGACATTTTCGATTTTCACTGGATGGAGGGCTTCTGGCTTCTAATGGGCAGATACCAGACATGCTACTAAACATCCTTCAACGTACAGGATAGCTCCCACAAAAGAGAACTGTCCACCCCCCAATGTCAATAGTGCTAAGCTTGAGAGGCCCTGTTCTAAATGTATGTGACACTTATTTGTCCCATCCATAGGTTATGTAACCAAACATAGATTTCTTAGTACTATAAATAGTTGCGTTTATCTATATTCCTAATATACTTTTATTTCTCTTTTATCCCAAGCACATTTATGTACTGGGCTAGTGATTTCATGTAATCTGTGGCTCTAAATACCATCTCTAAACTGTTGAATCTCAAATTTATATTTCCAACTCCATATGCACATTCAGTTGATTACTCACATCTTCAGTTAGGTGAGCAAGTACAGCTAAGCTTGTTCAGAGTGAGTCTTGATACTCTCACAAACTTGATTCTCTGTAATCTTCCTCAACCCTGTTAACCTCCCCAGTTAACCTGGCAGAGACCCAGGAGACATCCTTGACTTTTCTCTGTGCCTCACCTCTCACATTCAGTCTGTGAGGAAGATCCACCTTACTCCCATCACCACCCCCCTCTTTTTTGTCTCCCATATAAAATGTTCTTTTTATTTATTTTTTGTTTTCTTTTAGGAGAGGGAGAGACAGAGAACCTGGGAAGGGCAGAGAGAAAGGGAAAGAGAGAGAACTCCAAGCAGGCTCAGCGCTGTCAGTGTGGAGCCCATTGTGGCGCTGGAACTCACAAACTGTGAGAACATGACCAGAACTGAAATCAAGTGTCAGTTGGTCATTTAACTGACTGAGCCACCCAGACACCCCTGTCTGATAATTCTGAATATTTGTTAAATATAGTCCAGAGCCTTTACCTGCAAGACCCTGTGTGCCCTTCTGGCCACATCTTGTACTGTCTCCCATGAGTCCTGACCTCAAGCCACATGGACTCTCTTTATGTCCTTAATGCCTTAGGCTCATTCCCATGTCACAAGGTGAGTCACTACCATTCTGCTTACAGCATTCTCCACCAGGCTTTCCAGATCTGCACGTGGCTTGTCCCTCACTTTGCTCAGGTCTCATCTCTTCAGAGTGGCCTTTCGTGATGACCTAAATGGCCCTTCTCTCTATGTACTTGTAACACAATAGACTGGGTTTTCTCTTAGTACTTTTTATTTTCTGAATTTTAATTTATTCATTTATTTGTTGGGTTTATTCTTTCACCCCTTATACAAAGTACGATGTACACATAGTAAACATTCAGTAAATGGTCATTATATGGATGAATAAAATAATTTGCTCATATACCTGTTTCTTCCACTTAAATGGTGTAATGTTTGTCATGTAATTTTTTTATGTATTGTGAGAGTATGAAGCCAGT
Source organism: Crocuta crocuta (assembly GCF_008692635.1). Lineage (NCBI taxonomy): Eukaryota > Metazoa > Chordata > Mammalia > Carnivora > Hyaenidae > Crocuta > Crocuta crocuta. The sequence goes on along the minus strand of NW_027532417.1, from coordinate 1,501,762 downwards.
GAGCATGATTTGAATATCTTTAAACTCTGTACCTTCTGTGCAAAGCAGATGCTAAGTACACATTTTGATACAGTGGTTAAAGGCTCAAGTTCTACAGACTGATTTGGTCCAGCTCTGTGACTTGGTCCTGTTTCCGTCTCTGTGACCTGGGCAAGTCACTTACATTATTTAAGCTTCAGCTTTCTCATCTATGGAATATGGGCTCTAATCGTTATTTACTTCGTAGGCTTATTGTGAGGATAAAATAAAGCAGTGTATAGAAAGTATTTTGTGTGATACCTGACACATGATAAATGCTCAGTGAAAGTTAGCTATTATTCTTATTTCTTCATTTACACTCAAAATTCCTTAAGGATAGGGTAGGACCTAGAGGAACCTTAAATTTATTACATATATTTAATAAATATTTGCAGGAATGCAAAGAATCTAAAACTGGGTTTATGTTTTGTTTTTCAGGTTGGACTGGCAGCATGTCAGATTGCTAGAGCTTATGGTTTAGAGGTTCTGGGCACAGCTGGTACTGAGGAGGGACAAAACATCGTTTTGCAAAATGGAGCCCATAAAGTGTTTAACCACAGAGAACGTAATTATATTGATAAAATTAAGGTAAAATTAGTCCACAGTTTTATAAAAGTAAATTTTGTTTCTTGAGAGACTTACCTTTTTGTAACATTTTTTTAATCAACCACTCTCTTAAAGTTTTCTTTTTTTATGTCTATGTGTGTTTTAAAGTTTTAATTAAAAAGCAGAGATGTCTAATTTTCACACCTTCACTCATTTGACTTGTTTATCAAATAAAATATGGCCTTTCCAGAGTCTCAGCTATAAAAATTAGTACTCTTTAACACTGTCACATTTTGAGTAATGTCACAGCTTTGTATTTAAGAGCTGTGAAGTGTTCTCTTTAATTTTTTTTGTTATTTCTGTATATTATATATTGTGAAATGGTTGCCACAGTGAGTCTGATTAACATCCATCACCGTAATAGTCACAAAATTTTTTTCTTCTGATAAGAACTTTTAAGATCTACTCTTAGCAACTTTCAAATCTACGATATAGTGTTATTAACCACTGTTGTCATGCTGTACATTACATCCTCATGACCTTTTTTTTTTTTAATGACTGGAAGTTTGTACTTTTTGATCACATTCACCCATTTCACCCAGTTCCCACCCCTCACCTCTGGCAACAACGAAGTTTTCTTAATTTCTTAATATAATTGCTGTTGGTATAACTTTTCCAGAGAAGGTGAGGTAGCTACTGATTACAAACTGGATCTGTCTAACCTAAGGGACAAAGTTTACTTATTAATTGTATGCTATAGAGGAATAATCACTACTACAACCAGAGTGATGAAGTAGGCTTTAGTTACTCTTTGCTTATATTTCATTGCCAGAGCAGAATTCAAGCAAATCCTTTGACTACTTGCTCACGTTGAGAAAGAATTAGAATTTTCCAGATACTGATTACTGTGTAACCTAGGTCATTACAAATTGAGGAAAATATGAGTGAGGGTTTATGTATTACCACTACATCATCTTGAAAAAAAAATCTAAGTAAAGGTGCTCTTTTGTTATATATCTAGACAACCTAAAATTAATTGAATATTCACGCCTAGTACCATTATCCAAGAATATTTATAAAGATGAAAAATGACCAGTTATTGTAAGAATATATTTTTGTTTTGCAGAAATCTGACCTTAAGACCTTGAGGTATTGCGGCTTCTATGTCTTCTACTGGCTCTCTCTGCTTAAGTCTCTCTCATTCTCCAGATCATTCCCTTAACCTTTTATCAAACCCTCCATGCTGTCTACCACCACACTTCTGGAGAAAGGAGTGAGGATCTCTTTTCCTTCCTTACCTCCCGTCACCTTCTGCTGCATGTTGCTTCCACCGCAGCTACTTATACCGCTTGTCACTGGGGTCACTGGGGGGCTCCTAATTACCCATCTGCTGCTGTTGGCTTAGCCCTCATTCTGCTTGAGTTTTTTTGGCAGCAGCTGCCCCTGACCACGTCTCCTGAAACCTGGTTCTCTTCTTTCTTGCCTAACTTCATTTCCAGTCCCCTTCCTCCTCACATTACTTAAATGTTGCTGTTCCTTAGGTTTTCCCCTTGGTCTTTCATCTTCCTTTGGCGCTAGACCTTCCTTCTGACCAATCTCTTCTACCCCTGTGGCTTCAGTTAGTGCCTGCATCCTGCTGATTTCCAGCACTGACTCTGGCCTGAGTTCTCTGCCTTCCTGTCATCAGTCTGCTAGATGCTGCCACTCATCTGCTCCCCCCAGACAGAGACGCAAGGTTTCTTTTTGTTTGTTTGTTTTGTTTTTAGTATTCCTATCTTTTAATCACCGTTCTCCTTCCTACCCATCAGGCTGGTCACCTCCCTCTATCAGTTTCATCTCTGACATGCTTTCAAATACATCTTTCTTTCTTCTCTCCTCTGTTGTGACTTAGTTTAGTCCTCATCCTCTCCAGCTTTGTCTTTTGTTTATAACTGACTTACTGTCCCCTTCTATCTTCATTGTTCACTGTCTCCAGAGTTCTTTGTTCTCCTTAAATATATATGTGTGTGTGTGTATATATACATATAATCCATGAAGTAGAAATTTTTGTCTCTCTTATTCCCTGCTGAACCTCAGTGTCTAAAACAGGTCTGACACAAAAATTAATTAATGAACACCTACCCCCCAAAAGTCTAGATCTTTAACATGGCATTCGATGCATGTTCCCAGTCCATACCAATTTATAGCCTTTACTTTACCTCTCCACCTCTCCCTCCTTCCTGCCCCCCACATTCCCAAACACCTGTCTCAGCTCTGCTCGGCTCCTTTATGATCCTGACTTGGACTCTCAGTCCATAGCTCTTTGCTTTTCTATTTCTTCTACCCAGAAGGACTGCGTAGTTCCGCTGGCTCCTCTTCCTCCCTTTTTGCTTAAGGGACTCCTGTTCATTCCTCAGGGCCCAGGTTCTCATCTCTGTGGAACTTTCCATGATCATTACAGGTGATCGGAGTTGTAACTGTTTTTCTCCATAAGCTGTGGTTTATTTCCACTCATGCAGCATTTAGCCCGTTCCATCACAGCTGTGTCTGCTGTATTATTCATCTTTCTCTCTAGCTGTGTTTGAGTTCTTAGTGTCCATCTTTGAATTCCCAGTACTTAACAATGCCTGACATAGGTATTCATTTTTTTTTGTTAGAATAAAATGAATATGAGGTATATATGTATTTATTTAAGAGCCAGTTTGGGATGGCTGAAATCTCTGAAAACCCAAAAGAAAAGTAGTAGTAGCCAAGCTGATTATAAACCACTTGGGACAAAACTGAATGCACACACAGAAAAATTCTGCAACACCAAACAGCCAGTGATTGTCTTCTTTTGTTGTTTTTTTTTTTTTAGTTAGTTTGTTTTTTTTTTTTTAAGCAGAAGGCTTTTTGGGATTTGGGATTTGTTTTTGTTTCTCTGTGAAAATACATTTTGAAGACAGAATACTTTCAACTAAGGAAAAAGTATTTTATAGTCAAGTTGAGTCAAAACAGTTGAAATTTATTTAGTATAAATCTTTATCACTTTAGATGTTGTGACTGGTACCTTGGAATTACATCATCACTATATGATTAGATCATTGAAAATTTGTATTATAGTCTTAAAAATGTAGCATTTATGTCTTTTGAAACACATTCTGCAATATATGGGACTATGATAACTATTTTACAGGATTTTTTTTACTTGTTTTCTTATCTTACTCCTGGGTTCTTTTTTATTACACAGAAATCCGTTGGTGAAAAAGGAATTGATGTGATCATTGAAATGTTAGCTAATGTAAATCTTAATAATGATTTGAAACTTCTGTCACAAGGAGGGCGAGTAATAGTAAGTATTTTGGTTTCTTTTTATCACATTCAAGTTTTACCATAATTTAATACTATTTTGCAATAACCTTTAACTATAGACATGTTATTGTTCATAATAGGTTGTGGGCAGCAGAGGTCCTATTGAGATAAGCCCACGGGACACCATGACAATGGAATCTAGTATAATTGGGGTTTCTCTCTACTCATCAACTAAGGTAGGAAAAGAAGTGATTCTGATCTTGGTAACTTAAGCATTGGTACAGTTTGCCTAGTCAGGCCGACTGAAAGTTTAAGTAGATGTTAAACTTAGTTATCTGTTTACATGAGTATGTTGAGGATGAGTCACTATAAGGTAACCAGGGTGACAATGTAATTTATTTTCCAAGTCTAGATACTCTTGAGAGAGAAAAGACATACTATCAGTAATTCCTTCAGGACAGTAGGTGCTTTGTGAACTGACACTGTCTCAGACAGATTGGACTTATGATCACTCTATGTAGAACTACTTTTTCTGTAGTTCTGTACAAGTTGACAAAAGCCACATATCTGTAAGAGACTGTTTATGTTCTATCTCTTAGAATCTGAAAATTTTTAACACTTCTGAAACTTGAGTCCTATGTTCTCCTACAGACATACCTTTTTCTTCTACTTAGGGGGAATTTAGGCAATATGCAGCAGCCCTTCAAGCTGGAATGGAAATTGGTTGGCTGAAACCTGTAATAGGTTCTCAGTATTCATTGGAGAAGGTGGCCCAAGCTCATGAAAATATCATCCATAGCAGCGGGGCTACTGGGAAAATGATTCTTCTCTTAGAATAATTAAGTCTTTCATGTATTTCTTGTGCAGCTAGAAGTTTCCTGCCCCAGTTTTACTTATACTACTTTCGCTCTAATTAGCATTCATTTGATTTAGTGAGTTTCTTATATTGAAAAACAAGATTTATCTTTAGGAATCTGGGCATTGGAGTACAATTTATTTTATAGCTCACAATATACTTTAGGCCTCCCACTGACCTCTAATCAAGGAGTCCTCATAGTGGGAAGTAGAATGTTAGTAGCCATTTGGCATTGGGTACATTACAGAAATTCCCGGTACTTGATCATTAATTCCATACCTTGGACTAAAGCAAGCTAATTCAAAATAAGACTGCATGATTTCCAAGCCTACTTGTGCTTGTAAAGGTTCTTCAGTATCTGTTTAGCCCAGAGCTATATTAGACTATGAAGATTTCCTAGATTAAACAAGACCCCTTTTCCAAACTAATCTCATCAGCATGGTAAACAATGTCCAGAGAAATCTGTTTCTAAAAAATTAGTTGTCTAATGTTTCTCCAAATATTAAAACATTCACTATGTTAATGGTTGATTACTAATTACCCATATATTCTGTGAAGATAGCAGCCTTATTTTTGTTATAATGTGACAGTAGGTCCATAGTCTTTCCAGATAGATATTTCTTGATGATTTGATTTGCAAAGTAGATGTAGAATTATCTGTGTGATGGGAGTCATATATTTTTCTTTAAATTACTAAACAAATCTGACATATTAAGAGTGATCAGCTTTTGTTTTCACAACATGGTAACTTGCAGTAAATTCTGTAGGAAAAAAATAAACTGTTTATCTCATCTTTATATAATACTTGCCTTACATCACATCTCTTTTACATTGTTCCTAATGTTAATTCCTAACAGTGTTCTGTGTTGGAAGTCTTTATCTAAACTAAATAAATGTCATCAATGTTATATGCAAGGAAATGGGGTTTGATTGTTATTTTTGCCCTGTTTTTCTTTATATGAGCACAGCCTCCTATATAGGTACAAACACACATGTGTATGTATAGAGAGATTTAAGGAATTTTCTCATGCAGCTATTGGGACTGAGAAGTCTAAATCTATAGGGTGGGCCAACAGGGTTTCTATATTGCTGAATTCTTTCTCTGGGAAACCTTGTTTTTTTGGGTTTTAAAAAAAATTTTTTTTAATGTTTTATTTATTTCTGAGAGGGAGAGACAGTGTGAGCACGGGAGGGTCAGAGAGAGAGGCAGACATAGAATCCAAAGACAGGCTCCAGGCTCTGCGCTAGCTGTCAGCACAGAGCCCGACACGAGACTCAAACCCACGAACCATGAGATCCTGACCAGGGCCAAAGTGAGGCACTTAACCGACTGAGCCACCCAGGCGTCCCCTCGGTTTTTGTTCCTAAGACTTTTGACCGATTGAGTGAGGTCCATCTGCATTATTGAAAATAATCTACCTAGGGGCTCTGTGCTGACAGCTAGCTCAGAGCCTGGAGCCTGTTTTGGCTTTTGTGTCTTCCTCTCTCTCTGGCCCTCCCCTGTTCACGCTGTCTCTCTCTCTCTCAGAAATAAATAAAACAATTTAAAAAAATCTACCTAATGTCACATGGTAACTCTTTGTAAACACATAAATAAAACATGATGACATTATGTTGATACATAAAACCAATCATCAGGAGGGGGTGACATAAGAACACAGATGAAGGGCATTTAATGTAACTTGGGATTTCCAGTTACAAATGTAATATTTTTGATGCATTTGTTAGCTGCCTCTATCAAGAGTAGCTTTGGCCATAGAAATACAAAATAACTTAGGTGCTTCTGAAAGGGAGAAAAAGGGGATAGCATTTTACTTTTAAAAAAGAATTTAATGTTTATTTTTTGAGAGACAGAGTATGAGCAGGGGAAGAACAGAGGGAAAAAGAGGGAGACACAGAATCTGAAACAGGCTACAGGCTCTGAGCTGTCAGCACAAAGCCTGATGCAGGGCTTGAACCCATGGATCATGACCTGAGCCAAAGTCAGATGTTTAACTGACTGAGCCACCCAGACACCCTAAGGGGTAGCATTTTATAATGTCCTTAGCTCAGCTTTACTGAGGCAAGAAATTCTATGTGCCAAGGGGCATCCACAATTCACAGTGTAAAGAGCTTTTTTTCTGTGCAAGATAACACTCAAGAACAGCAAAACCTATCAATCAGGTCACTTTGACCTGGCTTTCTCTGCCTCCTCAACCACGTCTTATAGACACCAAGACACCTCAGCTCAATCCTTAATTCTTTTTCCAACACTACCATTTTTTAGCATGGTGATTTAAAAAAAAAAAATGTCAGTTGAAAATTGTCATAGGGTAGTTTTGGTACAGGTCTTTAGGAATAGCTCATATTTGGGGAACTTCCTATGTCCAAGAAAAGAGCCCGGAATAGTTATATCATAAAAAGGAATCTAGAATCACTAGTATGCTAGGACAGTCCATGTATACTCTTTAAGAGTGAGTCTAGGAGTGTGTGGCTAGCTCAGTTGGTTAAGCTTCCAACTTTTGATTTCGGCTCAGGTCATGATCTCAAGATCATAAGAGATTGGTCCATGCCTGTTTAAGATTCTCTCTGCCTTGCTCTCTGCCCCCCCCCCCCCCGCCCACTCTCTCTCTTGCTCTCTCCCTCTCAAAAAAATAATTGAGCCTAAATCAAATCTCAAACCTGCTGCATGATACAGGTGCTTGTTAAACATGTTAAACATGCCAGAGGTTGGCAATCCCTGGTTATCCTTTCCCAGCTTCATGCAAATTCCCACAAAGATTGTAACAGTACTAGAAAACTAAAGAAGAAACCCTGTGCCAGAATCCACTGGGAGTTTACACTAACTGCAGTGTCCATCATTTGGTTCATCAACCCAAATTAGCTGGAGAGAAGTTAGTAAAAAGCCCCAACTCAGTCACCGCCTCAAACTCAGGGCACAGGAGCTATACCACCTAGAAAATCCAGTCCCTATGGCCCGGACATCATCTGAGCTAGCTAGAATTGAGATCTATGCCCACCCTCTCAGTATTCATTCCTCTGCCCCTTTGTTTCACCTGCGTTATAAAACTACAGGTTTCAGTTTTGGGTATAACTGCAGATTCAGGAGTGAGGGGGACTTTGCACTCCTGAGTGTACAGTTACCGCAAAGAAAATCTTGCAAATGGGTGGAGGTTGAAAGATCCCTAGATTGTAGCAAATGCGGGAGGGTGTATAACCCTTGGACAAAGAACATTTGTCTGACTTCAGCAATGGCAAAGTATCTAAGAATTGGAGGATAAGATGCTCCTGCCTTAGTCCAGCAGGCACTGGAATTGACACAAGGTATTTTTGAGGCCACCTCATTCCAGGTATAGACCTGAAAAGGAACTAAACTCCCCTATGAACAGACTCAAGGGCATGTGAAACTGTCTTGGCAGGGTTGTTAAAAGCATGGGTTTTGGAGGCAGACGACCTGGCTTTAAATCCTGGCTTTCCTACTGACCAGCTGTAGAGTCCTGGGCAAATTACCTAGTCATTCAGTTTCAATTTCCTCACACATAACATAGGAGTAATATCTACCTTAGCATTTGTAGAAAGTAAACAAGTTCAAGTCCGTGAAGTACTTAGTACTCTGTCTTGCACAAAGAAGTGTTTAAACAATTAGTCTTTTTTTAGCCATAAAGAAGTAGTAAGTTGAGATAAAGAGGAGGAATGAAAAGGAATCATCCTGAAATAGAAAAAAGTAAAATAAAAGGAAACCCCCAAAGCAAATTCCTGTATAAGGAATAAATCAGCATAATTGACACTACTGAAAATTTCATTAATCATATGGGTAAATTTGATCACTCTCAAAAATGGAGAGAAAGAGATGAGAAAAAAAAGATACAGCAAACAAAAGAAAGAAAAAAGAAAAGTACAGTTTTTGAATTATATGTGTGCCACCCCAAAGAAAACAGAAAAATGAAAGAAATAATAATTAAAGGCTTTCCTAAACTAACCAAAAGAGCTAAGTTTGTTTACTGATAGTTTTTATTAGATATAGGCAAAATTAATAAAAACTACTAGTTTATCCTTTAAAATTTTTGTATTGGGAGGGAGTGTACAGAAGAATTGTTATTTACAGTTATGTTATTCAAACCCTGGAGAATACAAGAGAATAAATGGAAAGAGTTCAAACTTATGAGTTCAGAAAGGTAGCCAGTTGCATAATATATATACAAAAATTAGTATAAACCTGCTGGTCAATTAGAAAACATAATGGAGAAAGGTCAACTCACAATAGAAATAGTACTATTAGCAATTTAAAGAGCAGAGAAATATAAGTGGCCAAATTTATAAGAAACATACAGGACCCTTAAAAAGAGAATGATAGAATTCCTAGGGGACATAATGGAATACCCAAAGATTTCTTGGTCAGATCCATGTACAGATTTTCCCCCTTATACTCTGGAAATTCAAAGTAATTCATACCAAAATCTCAATAGGACTTTTTAGAACCTTGAAAAAATGTTTCTAAAACTTTTTTGTGGAAAAAAAAAAATGGGCAGACAGGCAGACGCATTTTAAAAATATTTTAAAAGGTGGAACGAGTCCCAGCAGATAGGAAAAAATTTTTTTCCAAAGTTAGAGTTACTAAAATATTAGTCCGAGATCAGTGCAACAAAAGAGTCTAGAAATGTTTCTCACTTTGAGGGTGATAAATATGGCTTTTCAGTGGGGCAAAAAATAAAGCTAGAGTCTTACTTCACATATAACAACAATAGGCTTTGAGATGGTTTAAAATTTAAATATAATAAAACTATATATAATAACCACATGGTAGTATCTTTTTAATAATCTTGAGAGGCAAACAGCCCCTTACACCATTACTCAGAAGCACAAACTATCAAAGAAAGAACAGAATAGGAAAAGTAGAAAAAGATCTGTAATAACACATAAAGATGACTAATCTTTAAAAAAATTTTCAAATTAGTTATTAAATGATGAACACCCCCCAAGAGAATGGAAATGAATAGATAATCCATACAACAATAGATGTGTATGGCAGCAAACTTAGAGAAAGAGTGTTTTACCCTCATTAGAAACTCGAGAAAGAGTCTTTCACCCTCATTAGTAACTCAAGAAATGGGCTAACATGGTCTATTGATGGAAGTATAAAATTGCTTGTGTTCTGGAGAGCAGATAGGCAGTGTCCATAAATTTAAAATGTGGACTTCCTTTGTCCCATTAATTCCACTACAGGAATTTATCCTAACAAGATAGACATGTCTATAGAGGCATATGTCAATATTGTTTTGACTGCAGCATAGCTAATCATAGTACAATATTGGAAACAACCCAGATTTTCATCAGTTAAGTGATTTAAAAGCTGATATATTTGTACAGCTCAATACACTGTAACTATTATAATGGTCATGTAGATCTATAGCTATTAGCATGGAAAGATGTTCAGGGCACAGTATTAGGAATATTAAGTTTAAAAAGCAGATACAAAATATGTATAATTCCAGTTCTATTTCACTGTGCTTAATTACGCATTTCAAGAAATGTCTGTTAGATACTTATCAGATGGTTCTGATTTAGTAGCGGGGTTAAAAAGATTTTCCGTCAACACTTTTATTTTTTCAACATTTTCAAATATTTTTGGACAAAAGTTACTTCTGACAAATCAACAACTAAACTTTGTTTAGGAGAAATGCTTCCTCATGATAAATATTAGGTTCTAAAGAGTTTAATATAAAAACATCAAAACAAATGACTTACTAAGTTTCAGAGTACATACATATATCTTACTGTGAATCTTCTGTAATTGTATGCCTGCACATTCAGAATTTGTTTTTATGTGTTGGTAATTTATGTTTTATTCTTAAGACATGTTCTGTAAAAAAATATTGCAGTGCGTTTGTGTTAAATTTGCACTAAGTGGATTGTAATGATTTACTTATTTTATTCTATTTTTGAAATAATAAATTGTCCTCAGAAAATAGTCCATTTTGTTTTAAAAAGATAAAATATTCTTCAAGATGAGAAGAACTATCTGATCCTGGGAAAACTTTGTATGTACATTTCTAGTAATGAACTCTCAGATTTAACTTAGGGTTAATTAAGAAAAAAAAAAGAGTGACTTGGGCTTTTCAATTTGTCTGAGCTGGATGTTTATTTTGATTGCAACATCATATTTGAAATCCAATTGTAAGCATCAGTTGTAATGAAAACATTTTTAGTAGGTGTGACAAATGCATTTTAACAAATTGTACCCATGTATTATTTGGTGAAATATTATTTTGCTTAGGAATTAACACTGTAATTCTGTTTCACAGTGTATCCATACAATTTGGGTTTTTACATGTCTTGCAGTTTCTTTTATCCTAAAGTAGGTTTGGGTTTATTAGCTGGTTTCACATAGTCTTGTTTATAGACCTATCACTATAGCTCCTAAGTGCTTCTCAGATTATGTTCCTTTTTATGTCTATCAAACTACATTTCCACATAAATGAAAACTCTTAAGTTGCTAGAATTCTTTGCCTCTTTATCGTCAGCCTGCTAGCTAACAAAATGAGGAGCACTGTTTTTTAGTTTTGTTCTACCCAGTGGTAGGCAATTTATCTGGAATTTTTATTTCACAGTGAAGAAAACACTAAGCTATTTATACTTACAAATTTATTTGTATCCTTTTGTTTTCATCTCCTCTCACTGGAAGTGATGATCATTCTGCTTATTAAGCATTAATTTCTCCATCTTTTCTCTGAATCCTTTTGCTCTGGCCTCTTCATGAACCTTGCTCTATTGTGTATTCCCTGATCCTGTAACTTCATCATCTCCCTAAGTACATAAACACCCCAGATTCTTTCCTATCCTGACTTCCAGAGCAGGAAGTCCTGATACTCCTGATACCCCTGGTTTCTTAGCTTCCTTTGTTATCATCTCTTCTTCCATTCACCTTTTAAATGTTGGCATGCTTTACTTTTGGACTTTTTTTCTCTGTATATTCCTCATGACTTGCATCAGAATCCAGGCATCAGTATCATCTTTGTGCACTCAAACCTTTATCTCCAGCCTCTTCTAAGACCCATAGGATGAACATCCACCGGACAGTGCTTGGATGTTCCACAAACTTCTCAAAATCAGTACGTCCAGAATTGGATTCTTCCCAGTCTCAAGCCTGTTCCTCTTCTTGCATGTTCTAGGTCAGTGAATGAAGACTGCTTGTACCTGGCTACCCAAGTCTAGCAGTCATTTCCAATTCTTCCCCCTCCCTTGTATCCTATGGCCCAGTAACTTGAATGGTTTGCACTCTCTGTACCTACAGAACCTGAGTCACCTGTTGCTACAGAACCTGGTCTGAGCTCTCGTTGCTTCCTGCTTGACTTTCTATCATGGCATTCTCACTGGCTGCTTGGTGTTTATTCTTGCCCTACTTTGAATCCATTGACCACGTGGTACCAGAGTGATCTTTGTGAAATGTCTCATTAAAATCCCTTAATGTTGTTTCAGAAAAAACGAAACCAAAACAAAACAAAACCATGAACTCTTTACCTTTTCACAAATGGCATTGCCTCTTTAGCTTCAACCCTCAGTATATCTCCATCTTACCACCTGCTTGTCCTTTCTTAAATCCATCATACTCTTTTGTGTCTCTGTTCTGACATGCTTTCCTCCATCTCTCCACCTGCCTAAATCTTATTCATCCTTCAGAACTCAACCAACATGACTGTTCCGAACACCTCCTTTCCACCTTCCTGGTGAAGGAGGGATTTCCCCACCCCAAATAGTGTGAGATGGCCAAACACGCAACAGTCAACACTGGTCAGATGGGATTGGCAAGAGTTATTCGTTACATACACCCACAGCCCAGGGAAGAGGCACTGATGCCACAGATGGCCACATGGGGACTTGTACTTAGGAGCTAAGTGAACCAAAAGTCACTCTGGGATGCTGGCTTTGTAGTAACAAGAGGGTAGGGTACCCCCTGGCTCCTACTGGGGAACGTCATTGGTTTGAAGAGTTTTATAGGCTGTCAGAGAGGTACAACTCATTACAGTGAGGATAGGATGGGTCACAGCCAGTCCAGCTAACAGAGGAACAAAGACGGGCAGCCTTTCCCACCTGGCAAGAGTAGGAAAACTCACAGGTAAGCTTTCAGGGCCCTGTGAGTCTCAAAGATGTGAAGGCAGCACATGGAATTTCAAGCCCTACTAAATATGATAATGTCCTGCAGACGATTTTCCTTGACCACCCCTAATCAGAGTTAGGCACCCTTCCTCTCTGCTCCTAAAATAAATCTGAACACTTGCCACCCTGCCTAGGGTATTCAGTTCTTTTTGGAAGAAGGTGAGTACACATACACATGCCACACATAAACATGGAAACAAAAAAGCACACCTTTTACACCATTGCAATTTACTATTGATTTGCCTGCTTTGCTAACTAGAATGGCGTATATTTCTTGAGTGAAAGGACTCTGTCTTTTATTTCCTAAGTCTGTCTCTGTGCCTCACTGGAAGAAGGAGCTTAGCAAACACTTATTGAATAAATTAATAAATATTTATTATGCATTGATTTGTGGAATGTGCCTTAACTTCTGCATGAAAATGTATTCATAATGCATTTTTCAGGTATAAATTCCAAACACTATGGAACCAGCAGCAGCCACAGGACCAAGGAAAGATCCATGGTCTAGACAGCTCTGGATCCCCTAGAAATATTTGGGGAAGATTTTTTTGGGGGAGGTGGATGCCCTAGACCAGACACTGGCCTCACTTTCAGCCCCCGGGGAGTGAAGACTAGGAAGATTTAAGTTAACACACCTTTCTAAAGTGACTAGAGAGTGAAGAAATCAGCTTCCAGAGCATAGGTAGTTTAAAGTCCTTTAAAATTTTTTTTTAGTTATACCTGTTCTTTGTATTCAGTCCTTTCACTTATTTGATCTCTCAATGCTCTTTAGTCCCTTAGCTGTCCATTAGTCCATTAGCCCTCACATTCCACCAGGCCTTCGTGGTCACTGGAATACCCTCAACCAGTATGAATCACCGCCATCTATAGCGTCACTCAATGAAACCTAGCCCTGCATTGAGCCTGTAATCAACCTCCAATCACCAGCCTTACTTTCACACCTTCATCTGCCCACCTAAGCTCTAGTCAATCAAATGGAGTACGTGCTGCTGAGCCTCCTCCTCCCATTTGCCTTTCAAACCCAGAACCTTCCTGCCTGGATTCTTGTTCATGCCATTTATGCCCCATTATTGCCCTTTCTCCAGATATATTCGGGAATTAAACATTTGATTAATTACAAGATGATCTCTCTATATCCCTGTGTGCAGTGTTTGGAAGATGGGCAAGGCATTTTTCCCTCTGGACAGTAGAGAGAATGTGGGAGCAGCTACTAATCAGATGTCACTGAAACCATTAATGAAAGCAAATTGCTATAAACCACATGCTAGGAAAGAACATGGAATGGCTGAAGCTTAGTAGGATAAGTGGTTGCTAATCAGGAGGAGTGAATGTTTTTATCTTCTGATTTAACCTTTTTGCACTAGAACTTAAGCTTCTTGAGGTGAGAAATAAAACCTAACAGCACTGTAAAGGGCAGGCATTCAAGTGGTTGGGGAGTGAAGGATTATAATGGCTGGTTAGGCTTTTCCTACTTGCAAGCTTTGCTATATCAAGTTCTATTTATAACTTCATTTATATTTATTATGAATATATGTTTTTAAGCCTTTTTGTTTTATTTCTTCCATAAAGACAACTTCTTTTTCTTTCTTTACATATCTATTTTGGGTATGCCATACCAAGATTAAGAGAAAACAAGGATTTGGAAAGCAGAGTCTGCCTCTCATTACAATTTCTTTTCATACAACCTTTTAAAAATTTTTAACATTTATTTCAATTTTTAATGTTTATTTATTTCTGAGAGATAGAGACAGCACAAGTGGGGAAGGGCAGAGAGGAAGACACAGAACCTGAAGTAGGCTCCAGGCTCTGAGCTCTGAGCTCTGATTTGTGAGCACACAACCTAACGCAGGACTCAAACTCATGAACTGTGAGATCATGACCAGAGCTGAAGTTGGTCTCTTAACTACCCAGACACTCCTTTTAAACTAGATTCAGGTAACTACCTATCTCTCCTATCAGAGGAGAATCAGGCTCTGCACCTTACAACAGGCAGAAGAGGATTTTATAAAATATTTTAAATCAATCTATTACAATTTTTCAATTTTCTCAAGTATATTAGAAAGTGAGAAAAAAGACAAGACAAGGGTAACATGGTACTCTTAACAACTAGACCATAATAACCTTAGTTAGGGTTAGTGTACTCTATATTTTTTTCTCTGGACAGGTGCAAAGGAGGTTCAAGTGGATAGATTGATCTTTTACTCCCCATAATCCTGGTCAGTGTGTATCTAAACTCTCTGAAGCATATGAAGTCTCAGGTATGCAACATAACCCTTCACAACTACAAACAAGGGAGAGGCATATCTCCCAGAAACAATATTTGCTTATTAAGTGTTATTACAAATAATGCTTTATCTCAACTATTACATATACACACACAATGTATATTACATATATATTTAATTTGAAGTTTAAAGTGTATTTCAGTTTACATATATATATATACACACATACATATATGCATATATACATTTAATTTGAAGTTTAAACTGTATTGTGGTTTATATACCACAGAGGTATGTAAACATATTGTTCATTAACTGTAAATTGCAGATTTAACACTTGGATCAAGTATGAAAAATTTGGCTTTGTGTACTGTCAAAGCTCAGCTCTGGGTACCTGCCATCTTGCTTCAAAGAAAATCCCACTCTGGATGGTTAAGAGGGGAAAAAAATGGAATTTTGAAGAAAATAAAAGTAAAGCTGGTGAATTAAAACAATCATTTTCCTTTATTATTTTACTTGAATGAAACAAGCATCCAGACCTCATAATCTTTTTAATTTTAGCTTGAAAACATTTAACAGCCTAATTTTTAAACTTATAGTCTAAATACAGAAAGTGCATAACACAAGTATTAATATTTAGATGTCAATTCAACTTAGTAGGAAAAAAGCAATTGATGTGCTTCGGTAATGACTTCCACTTGTTTTTAACTTGTTTTATTAAAGCTTGCAATTCTATTTAATTGGCATGTAATTTAATTGCCACATAAGTTATTTAATTATATGCTATAAATGGAAAATGTTGTTTATAGGCAATCATATCTCTTTTGTTAAAATCTGGAATACTGGATCTTCCTCAGTCTCGTGTTTATATTATTCCTTCATGCTGATTATTTGCATTGCATGATTGAGTTATATCACATATTAGATTGATTTTGCTATTGTTTATAATGGGGTGTGTATGTGTGTGTTTGTATTTTTTATGTTTCAGTAATTCAGAGAACCAAAATTTAACCTACTTTGTTAATGAAAACAAAGGCCCACAAGTTTCTTTATGGAAAGTACAATGTCATGATACTCCACACATGCCGTCCATCCAACTCAGTGTGCCCTCCCCTCCACCCTGTCCAATTCTGTCACATTACTTTGAAGGTTTTCCTTAGTTGTTACTTCTGCATAGAAGGCTCTTCTGATCTCACTAACAAGTTAGATGGGTTTTCTCCGAGCTCTTTTAGCAGAATAACTATAATACAGAGTTAGACAGACCTAGACCTGGTCTAGTCTTGAGCTTTTCCCTGGTCCTTTCTAGTCTTTGTTGCTTTCGGCCTTTCTTTCCCACTCAGAGAGTCCCCTTTAATAGTTCTTGCAGGGCTGGTTTAGTTAGACCTGGTTTAGTCTTTTTTTTTTTTTAATGTTTATTTATTTATTTTGAGAGAGAGAGAGAGAGCAGGGGAGTGGCAGAGAGAGAGGGAGAAAGAGAATGCCAGGGAGGCTCTGTGCATGTGGGGCTCAAACTCCCAAACTGGGAGATCATGACCTGAGCCAAAACCAAGAGTTAGATGCTTAACCGACCAAACCACCCAGGTGCCCAGACCTGGTCTAGTCTTAAGCTTTCACTAATGTGGCAACTGTTGGCCTTAGTATGCTTCAAGTTTCATGGTTGTAAATCAGAACCAGTTGTTCTAAAAATATAATAGATCCGTCTTTCTATTCCTTTGCACAATGCTTGGCACATAAAAAGCCTGTGAAGAAACCCAGCTGTCTTCTATTAAGTATTCAATAAATACATGTTGAATGAGCGGATGGATTACAGCTATCTGTTTCTTTTTCCAGCTTTATTGAAGTATAATTGACTACAATTATCAACTGACTTGTTTGACCCCCACTGCTCTGTTTATCCAGGGATCCCTGGGTGGTCTTTTGTCTCATAAAAGGTAGACAATAGTACCTGCCGCGTAGTAAGTGGTTGGTAAATTGGTTGAAAACCTCTAGCTTGCCCGTCTAACTAAAAACTTAATACTTCAAATAAACATCATTCATTTTACAAATATTTGTTAAGCACCTACTCTGAACAGGCATTGTTCTATGCCCTGATTATATGCCAGTGACTGTGGTTTCATAGCATTTAAATTTTAGTGGGGAGAGGCAATGATACACAAGTAGATTAATTTCATAGAATTTCGAGTGGTGATAAGAGCTCTATACAGAGAAGTAAAGCAGAGTAAGGGGCAAGAGAATGTTGAAAGCGGGTGCTATTTTATGTAGTGTGAAGGGAAGCCTTCCTATGAAGGCGATATTTGAACAAAGGACCTAATGGAAATGAGGAACTGAGTCATGCAGATAGATATCTGGACACGGAGCTTTCCACGCGGAAGGAATAGCAAGTGCAAAAGCCTTGAGGAAGGAACATCTCTGGTGTGTTTCAGGATGATTAGGGTGCCCTGACCGGGATGGAATGAGGGAGTGGGAGAGTAATAGAAGATGACATCAGTGAGGTAACAGGGAGTCTGGCAGATCAGTGGAAATATTTAGATATTAAATCTGAGTTCGATGGAAAAATATATCCCTTAGCATTTGGATACAGAAGTAAAAACACTCTGCTATGTAAAGCGGAATGTGGTGTATACCCAGAATAACTGGGTGGACATGACACTCAGTGGACATGATATATTCCTTTGATTTACTTTGACAGCAAAGGAAATCATAGTCTCTTTTGCATTGTATTTAATTTCAATTCATAATTATAGCTGTTCGTTTAAAAATTTCAAACCTTCCTTTGAAAACATGTTATGGTGATCCAAATTTCCCAAGGCCTTGGGTGTGTTTTTTATGGGAGTATTTAAGCACTGTTGATACAAATTGGCGTCTCTGGGCCCTTGTTTCCAAATCGCATTCATTAAATGTTTTCAGGTGCGATCAATATTTTTTTGAAAGTCTCCAAATTTAGTTTGTAAAATTGCATGCTTGAATTGTGGAGCAATTATGCTCTCATATGATGAGAAATATTTTAACTCTTTCCTAAGACCACATATAAAGAGAAGGAAGACATCTGCATTCATAGGAGGGGATTTCCTCTCTTTGTTTAAGGAAAATAAATGTTCCTTTTATTTTGGGCCATATAAGCATAAGATATAATTCCTTTTTTCTCAGAGTCCACATTTAAATGTGCTCTAATACCAGCTGCTGCTCTTTCCTAAAACACTTTCTACTGCACCCATTCCCTGCCAGTTCAGGTTCTCATCAGTTTGAGCAGCTTCCTATTTTACAAGGACTGTAACTCGTCTTCCTCTCTTCCCTCCACCCTGGATCCAGGCTGATTTTAGTCGTGGAGAAATCTGATCGAATCACTGTCACGATTACATCTTCCAGTGGGTCCCTGAAGCCTTGATCGTGAAATCCACACTTCTTAAACTAAGCTTCTGGGGTGAGACTCTCTCTGTTCTCTAGCCCCATCTCTCTCCATGCTGTGTCTTCTCCAGGCACCTGAAAGAAGTTCTGGTCAGTAAACCTGTACTCTCAGCCTCTCAGCCTTGTCCCCATGCTGTCCCCTTAGTTTCCAGTGCATGGCACGTTCCCCACTGTATGCCCACCTCCTACCCTGTTGCCTCACGAAAATGGCTCATCCTTCGAGACTTCAGAAGCACCACCCTGTGAGGCTGTCCTTGATCCATGAGGATGGGTTGGCCCTTTGGGCCCCTGTAGCATCTTATGAACACCAACCTGACTAGAGTGCCGACATACTTGATTGTCATCTCGATAGGTAGGAGTGTGGATAAGAGGTATTTCTTCCCTCAGGAGGTGGTTACATTGTTGAATGTGTCATTATCTCCGGTACTTGCATGAGAGCCCGAGATATGCTGGGTATTCACAAAAGATGGGTTTGCTGGAATAAAAGCTGTCCAGGAGGACCCTTTTCAGAATTAGTTTTTGCTGCTGTTGACAAATGCAGTTTGTTCCTCACCAGAAGGTGTCACACTAACTCTACGTTTTCAGCACAGTTTTTGGCTTTCCAGCTTTGCTCTAACATATTAATTGGGTTGTTATGGGAAGGAGATGATAATTTAGGCACTGTTTACAGAATAAAACTGATTTAACCTTCAGTTTTTCTGCGAACATTTTTGTCCCAAACCTAGCGTTCTAACTGAAATTGCCAAAGTAAAAAGGAAGACTTCAAATTTAAAAAATGGTTAGAGCAAAATAAAAATTCAAGATAGGGCATCAAGTGAAGAACACGGGAAAAATGTGAAGCACAAAATCAACACCTCGGAATGGTAATGGCTCAATAATAGCTATAGCTACACAACTATTTCTTTCCATCTCAAGCAAAACGCAAATTGTGTTTGGAATTTGAGCAAAAATGCTGAAAGGAAAAACAAGGGCAGGAATGAAATGTGCCTTGTTTGTCGAGTTTCTTTAACTTTGAAGAGCTCAAGATCCTGCGTAAAGAACCCTTAATCATGGATCCGTGAACATCATATATGTAACACTTTTACAAACAGAACCAGAGGAAACTGAGAAGCAAACAAAAGGAAATGTGATGGGACACCTGGGGGCTCAGTTGGTTAAGTGTCAGACTTCAGCTCAGGTCATGATCTCACCGTCCGTGAGAGCCTGCTTTGGATTCTGTGTCTTCCTCTCTCTCTCTGCCCTCCCCTACTTGTGCTCTGTCTCTCTATCTCTCTCTCTCAAAAATAAATAACCATTAAAAAATCTAAAAAAAGAAAGAAAAGGAAATGTGAGAGAATGATATATGATTCTTGAAGGTATGAAGACATAAATGAGGAAGAATTTTTTTAAATAAGAAAAACAGTGACCAGGTACCCATCACTGAATATTTGCAACTCAGAGTAATAAAAAGAGAGTCCTTGGAATCAGATGATCTGGGTTATGGACTCTATAATGGACTAGCTGTGTGCCCTAGGGCCACATAGATCTGACCTTGTAGATCAGCCGTGTTTCCAAACAAAAAATAAAGTGGATCTTCAGTGTCGTGAGTGTCAAATAAGATAATGCATGTAAACATAATTCATGCTCTTTAAAATGCTACGTTAGCATAAAGTAGTCTTACAGGAGAAAAGCAAAGGCAACATTTTTTTTTTGAACAGTCTCTGGAGCAGGTCAGTGCTGGGCACTTCACATAAAAACACTTCTTCCAGTGGGGCAAGATTCTCTCCCAGTCCATGAAGTGCAGCCACCGCCCCCCCTCTTTCCTGTATCCCCTTTCTTCCCTGGCCCTATCACCATGTTCCAATAAATATCCCTTACATATGGAAAGTATGGATATTGCTACCCATCCCTAAACATTGAAGGATCTTCACCATGGGTGAGCCTNCAATAAACTATTGGTAAAAAAAAAAAAAAAAGAATTCGTGCTTCTGAGGAAGCTCTGGATGTGTTTGCCAACAAATTCCTGGTGGAAGCTTTCTTTTGAAGGAAAAGGATGTAAACAAATCTACCATCAGATCAAGAATACATAGACTTTTTAAACCTCATGAGATGGATAGATGAGACTGTTTTTCCTGAAAAGATTTCTTCTATTACAGGGTAAAACCAGTTTGGGAAGATGACACTTTGGGTTTTGTTTGTTTGCTTTAATATTTTTTAACATTCATTTTTGAGAGATAGAGGATGAGCAGGGGTGGGGCAGAGAGAGAGAGGGAGACACAGAATCTGAAGCAGGCTCCTGGCTCTGAGCTGTGAGCACAGAGCCTGATGTGGGGCTTGAACCCACAAACCATGATATCACGACCTGGGAAGATGACACTTTGAGACAGCAGGAATAACCTAGCCCTGCAAGTGCTTTCTATCAGTGTTTACCAAATAAATTAAGATTAGTCCCTATCCTGACAATATTAGCAATCCATATTTCTAAGGTTATTGTTATCAATACATGAACAGAATTATAACTCGTTTAGTAGCTTGTGATTTCCATTCCAGGAATAACTGGAATTGCAGAAGCAAAATATGTTTTCTTGCACATAATTTTGGATGCACTGGGGTCAAGAGGGTTATTATTCTAATGAACATCATGTGGGTTGGGTGAAGAAGTAGCAAAAAATAAAATGGTGAAAGAGTAAAGAAATGTCAAGATCTTACTCAGCTCAAGGTGTAGAAAGCAAACCCTATAGCAGTGTGTGTCCTCCATGCGACCCTTCTATTTATCCTTAGCTTTTATAGAGATTATATTTGAGGTGTTTGCTGCCAAAAGAAACCAAATAATGCAGGAAATTAAACTTTCATCCTAAAGATGTTGTAGAAGTTTGGATCAGTATCACACACTGTTAGAATATTAGCAATCTATGCAATGGATTATAATTTCCATAGATTTTTTGTGTGTACGTCTGCAGAATTTCATTATTTCCAAGGCTGTTGAACTGAAACTATTGCCAGTTACTAAAAAAAAACAGGGCAAATACCATGTCAACTGCTGATGAGTAGCTCTCTTCCTTGACAAGCTTACCAGTGTTGCCATTTGATGTTTTCTGCAGAGTGGAATTAATGCTATTCCAGGAGGTAATGGTAATGAACTAAACTTCACATCCATAGTGGAGACTGGGCAGCAGGGCAGTCTTGCACTTTGGTCTTTGTCTGTAATCAGATGCTTTATCTCCAAAAGTCCTGCCTGTCAAGTTTTCCCCAAGTAAGTTGGATTTATTAATACAGGTTGTTACTTCTTGTTCCGATAATGAGCTGCACCACTGGTGGCTGTTCCGGGAACCACAGAGAAGCAGAGGACCTGTCACCAGACAGCGGACTACATAGGCAATGGGAATTGGATATGGCTTTTAACTCCACGCCATTGATGGTAGGTTTTGGTTGTGCGCCTGATTTGCCTGGGGCAGCTAAAAACATCACCTTAGCTTCATTCAGGCTAATTGTCAGCCTGTACAGTGGTGCCAAGCTTGAGAAGTGATTGACGACTGGATATACGTCCTCAGGTATACGACCTTCCAGTTCATACTCATTAGCACTCAGTCACTCAGGGCTGGCCGCCCCAAAGACATTAGTGGAGGCCAGCCGTCTGATGAGACCAAAGAGCTCTGGGGAGGAGCGGCAGCACTTTCTCACCCAGGTGTTCACAGTGCTTGTCGCATCACTGACCAGCCCCATACAGGAGAAGCTGGATGGCTTAGGGCCTCTTGATGACCTTGTCTGACATCCATTTGTGTGCAGGGGTGGTTCAGGCTGGACGCCATCTGGCCTGATTTGGCCAGCCGTTTCATCATGTGGCTGTTCTCCACATTGATGGATTTCCCTGAATAGCAGAGTGTGTCAGGCATTAGCTAAGTAAAAAACAGTGTACAAACCCTGATGCCGCTCATCACATTTCTTCTCAATCTAGAAAATTATAAAGACTGCCTGTCTGTGACTTGCCTATAATTTTAGGAAACACATGATTATAAAATACATCACTAGAATATCTATATATTCCATTCATCACCTTTATAATCTAACTGTATCTCAAACTCTGTTCTTTGTCCATTTATTCCTTTTAAACACATTCCCCCTCACAGTGAAACAATCATTCTGTGATTTTCAATTTTGGGTGCTTCTAGTGTTCTGCGGTTTAACCAGATTTTGATCAAAACTCAAATCTATGTGAACAAGCTGTTGATCATCTAAAATCAGTGCTGGGGCGCCTGAGTGGCTCAGTCAATTAAGCATCCAGCTTCAGCTCATGTCATGATCTCACAGGCCGTGGGTTCAAGCCCCATGTCAGGCTCTGTGCTGACAGCTCAGAGCCTGGAGCCTGCTTCAGATTCCATGTCTCCCTCTCTCTTTGCCCTTCCCCAGCTCACTCTGTCTCTCTCTCCTTCAAAAATAAATAAACATTAAAAAGTAAATAAATAAATAAACACAGGGCTGCTGTCAGATGCACCATGTGCTGAAGGATTATACCTTAACCAGGGAAAGACAGCAAATTACACAGCAAAGAAGACTTTCCCCCCCATTGTGAGGGGAACAAAATCCAAGGAATGAAGGCATTCATGAGGGTCTTCTGGTGGCCTCCGCATCTCTGTCTTTGCTGAACTTCTTAGATCTCTGCTCCTTCCTAAGAATGACTCTCTTTAAAAATGATTTTTCTCTTAGGGTGCCTGGATGGCTGGGTGCTTAAGCGTCTGGCTCTTGGTTTTAGCTCAGGTCATGATCTCATGGTTCCTGGGTTCAAGCCCTGCATCGGGTCCTTGGCATCCCTGCTTGTGCTCTCTCTCTTTCTCTCTCTCTCTTTGTCTCTCCCTCACTCAAAATATCCCCTCACTCAAAATAAATAAACTTTTTCTTTTTTTAAAGAATTTTCTCTTTGGCCTTAAGAATTTTTGTTTACCCTTTGGGGAAAAATCTCCTCCCTTCTACAGAGAGTTCACAGGGGCTAGAGTTGCCTGGGGATCCAGTGGCCTTCCCAGGGCTGTTATACCAGAGCTCTTTCAGGACAGGGCAGGGCAGCCTCTCACCCTTCAGACCCTGCTTAGCAATCTCATGTAGGGGCAGAAACCTTCACCCAGCCTCCCTTCCATCTTCCCACCAACACTGTTGTCTGTACTTTCTTCAGCTTCAGTTGCCCTGTAGCCACCTGCTGGCTCACATGGAGACATAAATGCATGCACGGGCTTCTCATCACCTCTCCGTGAAGGCTCAGCCTTTCTGCGGCCATAAACTAGAAGCCAGTGAACAGATTTCTAACCACAAATAATTTTTGTGCAGCCTGATAATGTTCTCAAAATTAGAAAAATTCACCAAAAACAGCTTTTCAGCTTCTCTGGAAAAATAAGATGTGGCAATTCTAGAAAGCATTCTAGAAGGCAACTAGCAGCTGAGCCCAAGGGCAGTTGCCTTATAAGACGGGCCCTTAATACGGTTCCTGCAGCCTCATCTGCACATTTTTAAATGTAATTCTTTTATTTTGAAATGGTGACCATAATACCCAGAAGTAAATGAAACAGCTTTCTCTATGTAAGTTTCAGGAGAGGTTCCATAGTAAACAGAGAATAAAGCACTCCATGTCAGTAAGGCTGCCAAGTTGCATAACTGTAGGGGGCACCATTCATATCATGGTCTATGTGAGCAGTATGCCCTGGAGCTCTGCATGACCCTGTGACCCTGCATGAAAGTCTCAGACGCTTCCCAGAGAGAAGTGCTGGGCACACGTGTAGGATACGTGTTAGCCCTTCACCTACTACCAGAGTATAAGGAAGAAAATTCTTTGTAAGAAGGAAGGAACTGGTGGTGAGGATTTCATTGGCCAGAGCTAGAAGTACGTTTATTTCTCTCCATTCCCACACCTACCTACCATGCATGAGAGGGGATGCTTTTCCCTTACCTTGAGCCAAATTAGAAAGGATTTCAGAGCACAAGTAGAGAGCTTTGGCCTTGCCCCTGTATTTGGAAAATACAGTGGATGATATATACCTTGAGCTATGCCTCATGGAAGCTCAGTGTTCCAGATGTGATCATATCAAGGCAAAATACAGAAGAACTTGCATATCTGAGAATGTAAACCAGTATCACATTGATCTTTTTAGTTTGGAGACTATATTGATCTCAAATTGCCTTGTGTGGAGTTTCCAAGCAACCGTCCAGATATTTCTTGTACAGACTGATAGATATCTTTTCAGTTAGATATCTTGATATTTTCTATGAGCAAATAATTTTTTGCTACAGAGGCAGATCATTCAATGTGGATTTAGAATTCCTTGGTTTGTATCTCATTGTCTTCTTTGTTGGTCAACCCATTAATCTCTTTGAGCCTCAATTTTCTCATCTGTGCCATGAGAATAATGGCACCTCACCTCCACCACCCTCAGAATTCTGAGAATTTAATGAGGTGATGTGACTGTATGGTTAGCACTTGGGGCATACTTGATAAATGGTTCCATTCTGCTTTCTTGATGACACCTTCAATTGTGTCATCCCAGACACCCTGAAGGGGACAGTAGAACACAGGGGCTGAAAGCCATTGCTAAGGAAGTGTCACCACTTCCTACAAGCAGGTGACTCCAGGCAAATTACTTCAATCCTTTGCTTCAGAAATTTTCTATGTAAAAAGGGAAAAATAATCTATTTGAGTATAAGATGAGACACAACATGTAAAGTATTTTAGTATTTTAGCACAGAGCCTGGCACATGGCATTTATTCAGTAATTTTTAAAATTGTCATTACTCCTGCAACTATAATAGTTTCTTTTCTTTGATGAAAAGGCCTATAACTATCCTCTAGAAATCTGAACAAAAGATCTATTTGAAATACCTTGACCACCATGCTTTCTCTGAGGACAACCAAGTGCCTTTAATTTGGTCTGAAAATGATTAGCTGATTTCCAGTAGAGGGAAGTAGAGGGTAGAGTGCCCACAGAATCCCACTTTGATGGTTTCTCCTTAATTTTGACTCACATTTTCTACTATAATTTCTTGTCAATTCCTCTGAGAAGTATCCTCCCCAAAATTCTAGGTGTCCTGTCCATGTCCCCCAAGTGACAAGGCTGCTTTGATTCTGTCACTCTTATTTCATTTATCAGCTCTTCCTTTTATCAAATTAACTAAGATCCATCTATGTTCCTGCTGTGGTGCTTCCCAGCAGCTCTCGGAACTGTAGGGAATAACCTGGATTATTAGGAGCTAAGTTGCAAAGAGAGAGAAAAAGGTTAATATAGGCTTGTCCCAGCCAAAAATTGCGATTTGGGATATAGTAGTGTTTAACAACGTTTATATAACCAAAAGATCCTTGTATACTTTTATTTTTAATTTTTTAATGTTTATTTATTTTTGGGAGAGACAGAGACAGAGCATATGTGGAGGAGGGGCAGAGAGAGGGAGACAGAATCTGAAGCAGGCTCTAGATTCTCAGCTGTCAGCACAGAACCTGATATGGGGCTCAAACTCACGAACCACGAGATCATGACCTGAGCAGAAATTGGACACTTAACCAACTGAGCCATCCAGGCACCCTCCTTGTATACTTAAAAAAAATCATCATAAATGGACCAAAGCACATCGTACATTGTACCAATGTACAAATGTACCACAATGAGATGACCATTATAAATTCTGATGAAATAAATGAAAACTTATCTTGATTTGAGGTCAACTTGCCCTCTCTAAGTATATTATTTCTTCTAGACCTGAGAATAGCTTGCAAACCCATATTACAACTTATAAGATAGGCTTGAGGATGAGAGATGATATACGTATAGAGGAGATAGTGACTGGCACAGTGTAGGTAGTTATTAAAGTTTAGTTATTATTATGAGGATGAAGAAGCTACCATTTTCTGAATGCTTACTGTATAACAGGCCTTCCTCATTTTCTGATGAGAAAACTAAATATAGTGACTTCCCAAAGTCACATAACTCTTAAATGGCTTATGACTACAGGCTAGCTCTGCTGTGATGAACAGCAACCCCCAGATCTTGGTGGCTTTAAATGACAAAGATTTGTTCCTCATCTGTGTTCCAGTCAATCTTGGGTTTGTGGGGGGCAGAGTGGGGTCCTGCTCCATCCTGTCCTCCCTAAGGAAGGACAAGCTGAGGAAAGTGCCACCATCCAGAATGTTGCTGATTGCCTGGCCCAGGGAAAGAAAAACAGAGAACCCTACAGAAGCTCTTAAAATATTCTATCAGGAAGGAACACATCATTTTTCACTCACGTTTCCTTAGCCGGAACAAGTCCTATGGCCATGCCCAACTTCAAGATGATGGAGACATGCAAGCCTCTCCCATAATCGGAAGTGGACAGGAACCAGACCATGGTGAAGAGGAACACCTTCCACGATGACAGAATTCAAGCACTGTCCTCTGACTTAAATAGGGACAAAATGGGAGAGCCAAAACCTCTTACCTCTTCGTAAACCAGTTCTTTATAACACGGCCTTACTGGTGCATCTAAAGAAAGTGCTCACAATTTACATGATCACCTAGGTGTGACTACTCAAGTCTAAGTGCAAAGGCATGATGCCAAGGAAAATGAAGGGTATTTATGAGTTTTCTACCTTTTGTGATTTTGGATAATTGGAATGTAGTAAGTACCTCCCATTTAAGACTTCTTTCTTTGTCATTTATTTGCCTTCAAAGTCAGTAAAGCTGCATTTTCTCCTCTTGACTTCCTATCCCTACTTGCTAAATGCTTCACATCATAGCAGACCCCAGTGCTAACAACTTTGCATCCCCTCCCTCCACCCTTTCACTTATAGCTGAGGAAAGAGCTCAGTTGCTATGTGTGACTATAGAACACATAGGAGGAACAAGGCCATGACATTGTGTGCTTCTGTTTCCTCTGTTGTGGAACTTGGGCTCATCAGAGCGTTCTCCTGCATCTCTGCCTGACTGCCCATTTAGCTCAGGGATAAAAGCTCCCTGTGGTAACAGCCCTGCACAGGTGCAGACAATCAACCCTGTAGTCATGAACATGCTCTCCTCAACCAAAATGTGGAATCTGAAGTGGCCTTTATTAAATGAGAGAAAAACGTACTTAAAACTGAAACTTCAAGGAAGGGAGAAATCCTACAGTTCTGATCTTGGGTCAGCTATGAGGCCTGTGTAACAAACCTGTACATATCTCAAGGAATTTCCAGGTTTTTCTTTCCAAATGCATTTATACAGCTCAGAAGCTCATGGTTTTGCTATTTTAATCTGCTTTCCTATGGATTTATTTTCACTGCATTAGGTTTTCCTGCAGTTGACCAGTAGATGATCCTTTCTGCACCTCTCACTCCAGAATGGTTTTCCTGTTTGCATGTTCTCTGTGGCTTGATCCATACTTCTGTTTCTTTTGTCACAGTAGGAAGATCTCATTAGTTCAAAATTGTGATCACTCTAACAATGATGAAACTTGTTTTTAAACTTTTTTGCTCTTAGGGAGAAAGTGTTGGATTGAGCAATTATTAATGAAATCACCCTCAAGCTCCTTTATGGATGCTAATTTAGGTGAAACTAAAACATTAATTACCAAAAAAACCTCTTTATCTAGTCAATATCTATTTCTTAAGGACCCTATTAGGTAGCACTTTCTCAATCTAGTTTTGAATTGCAACATGAATTTGGAAGTAATAAAGCTCTGCTTTCATTTTAAAATAGTTGCTATAGTCCTGATGGTTTGTTTTATGAACTTGACTATCACCTACCTCCCATGTGAACAATCTCAGTCTTTGGCTCAAAGCCACGGATGTGGCTTCTAATCTGAGTTTAAGAAATGCAATTTTGTTTATATGATCAAATTCAAAGGGTTACAGTTCTCCCTTCCCCTCTAGCTGTAGAGAGGAGGAGAACAGAATAATCCAGCCAGCAGTTTGTGATGCCTGAATACTTGAAGACCAGTGCTGTTCCAGTTCTATGGAAGAGTCAAGTCCATTGTCATTTCAACCAAATGAACCAATTTAAAGTTTTTTAGCGAAGGATGCTCTTAAGGACTAGAGAATGTGGAATATTCTCTTTACTGTGTTAGAAAACAGATGTGCAATAATAAATGAAATTCTTGCTCTTCAGTTTCTTTTCACCAGTCACTTTATGGAGCCACTGTTCCTAAAGAAAGTTGGGAGAAGAGTTGCTACAACTGAGAACAATTTTGCTTTGGGAATCAGTGACCTTAGACTTATTCCACAGCCCATTGTGTGGTCATGCTTCCTTACCTCTGAGGCATGGGAAGGAATAGAGCAAAGTGTTTAAGAGTGTGGGTTCTGGGGGTGCCTGGTGGCTCAGTTGGTTAAGCATTTGACTCTTGGTTTCAACTCAGGTCATGATCTCAATGTTCATGGGATCAAGTCCTGTGACGGGCTCTGTGCTGACAGTGCGGAGCCTACTTGAGATTCTCTCTCTCCCTCTCTCTGCCCCTCCCCTGCTCACACATATTCTCTCTCTCAAAAAAAGTTAAATAAAAAATTTTTTAAAAACTTAAAAAAAGTTTAAAGTAAAAAAAACAAATGCAGGTGCTGACTCATTAGGTCTGGGTGGGGCCTGAGACTGTGTATTTCTAAACAGCTCCCAGGTTTAGATGGCACTGCTCATTTAAAAACAAAAGGAGAGAGAGAGTGTGTGGGTTCTGGAGTCACGGAGAATGGGATTTAAATCTCAGCTGGGATGCTTGCCAGTTGGTACTTAATTCACCTGAGCCTCTGCTTTCTCATCTGTAAAACAGGGATTAATATTTGTGAGGATTCAATGAGTGAAGCCCTGAGGAGAGAGCCTGATAATTAGTAAAGTCAATGGATATTCTCTGATCAGAGGCCCAGTGGAGCCTAAGTAGAGTTCTGTGTACTCTAAGCATGCTGTCTCTTCTCTTGGCACACAGTGGTGGCCATCTACAGCTGCTTGGGAAGCACTGGGTCAAGTACACAAAGCTGGCTTCCATTGCACCAGGCCATTGTGATGGCTCTGATCAGTCCCTCTCCCCAGATGTAAATGCCTGTGGTTTCAAATGCATTATTGGCTGATGGTGGACAGTCATGGATATGGGGAGCTCCTTAACATCTGACAGCTTCACTCATATGTGGGTGNAATCTCTCAGGTTTTGTAAGGTTTCCAATGGCTTCAGGTCTTTTCTGTGTGATGTATGGGCGCGAGTGCAAGTACGGAGCTCCTTACTCCTCCGCCATCTTGCCTAATTGCTTATTATTCTTATTATGTCACCTTCTTGATGTCCTTTATTCCAACTGGAGTGTCTAGGAAACTATGGATTACACTTCTTATATATTTATTTCAACAAATGCTTATTAAATACTTTCTAGATTCATGGCAGTTTGATTGGCATTGAAAGAGAGAACAAGAACTTAGTTTGAGGTTGGAGGAGAATAAGACATGCATGTACCCAACACGGTATATGAATGTGTGGCATGATCCCTACAGACAATACACGTTAGAGGAGAAGGTGACCCTGCAGGTGTGGCATGATACCTGAGCCCTATTCAGATCCCATTTCCTTGATTAAACCATTGCCTTCCTACCTTTTCTCCTTTTTTTCCCCTTTCCCTTTTTTCTGTTCCAAATCACAACCTCCCTTAATGTTTGGGCTAGAATAACAGGGTCTGCAGACACTGGCTGAGTCCTCTATTGGCTTAAGAACCTCTAAGGGGGAGGTGTTAGCTTGGGGAAGACATGCCTCTTCTGCCCAGGCCCCATTTACCTGGCCAACTCCGACACATCTTTTAGGACCCATCTGAAGCACTGCCTCCTCTGTGAGTTTTTCTCTGACTTTCCTAGACAATCTTTTTGAGGTAGAGGTAGAGAAATGTGTTTATCAGTAATATAATTACTTGAAAACAATAAAAATAATGAATATCCTTTATTCTTCTTGCAGATTTGGTAGGGGTTATACCCCCCCCCCCCAGGCTTTATGTTTCTCCGTTTTCCTTCTCTATCCTCTTTCATGGGCAGTGTCTTCCCTCTCCTGGTGTAGAATACCTGGGAGAGGATGATGAGGAAGAATCAGGATGGTCAAAGCTAGAGGGAATAATAATGTGATTACTAAGAAGTGATATTCAGCATCACAAAGTGGGTATGTGGCTGGAAGTGGTGGGGGATGAGCATAGGATAAGGTAGGAGCATTAGTCAGAAGGCACCTGTATTGCACCCTGTGTGTACTTCATCATAGCACTTAGCACCTTGTCATTCTTTGTCCACATTGTCTGTAGAGCCAATAGACTTCAAGCTTGAGGGCAGAAGGGAGTTCTAGTCATCTTTGACACCTCATGTGTAGTAAATATCATTGATTTCCCATGGCCACCAAACAAGTCCATTGCTCTATTTCAACTGATCTATCTGCAGATTCAATCCAACCCACAAATAGGGACAGAAAGATCTATCTGCGTATCTGGGTTACTCACAATTCTGACTTAAGGATGCCCCTTTACATTTGTCGCTCTGTTGTACATCCCCTCTCAACCTTTTCTATATCTTTAACACCATGCTTCACTAAATGGCTCACTGGAATTAGGCCAATTAAGGAAGCTTATTAGGGAAGGATGGAAAACAATTCAGGTTTGAAGTTAAGTCCTTGTACACATGCTCTTCATATCCCCACTTCTCAGTGCTATAGCTTTGAGTGACCTAAGTTAATGCTGAAGGATGTAACGCGCTGTACAACTGTGCCCTGATGAAATACTTACATTACTTTCTGGGGTTTTATATGGTGTTGATAAAAGAAAGTAGTCCTGGCGTGACATCAAATCATCATGCATGGCAATATAATATTATAATATAACATAATATAATATAATATAATATAATATAATATAATTAGAAGGAAGTCTTGATGACTTCACCTTTATTTTGTGCGAGAAAGATAAACTGGCGGGAAGGTGTATTCCTCCCAACCGTTTATTCATTCCTTCATTTGCTTATTGAGCACTTATTCTATGAGAGGCTCTGTGACGGGTATTGGGGATAAAACAGTGAAAGACGTGGTATCTGTTCTCAAAGTCCATAAAGGTAAATTACCTTTCTGATTGTAGTAACAACGTAGGCCAGGGGTCAGCAAACTTTTTCTGTAATGAGCCGGATAGTAAATATTTTAGATTTTGTGGGCCATGCACTGTTGTAACTACTCAGTTCTGCCTTTAGAGCACCAAAGTGGTCATAGATGATTCATATATGGATGTGGCTGTGTCCCAATAAGACTTTATTTACAGATATGGGAAGGTAAATTTTGTGTAACCTTCATATTATCATATAATAATATTATTCTTTTGTTTTTTTCCAACCATTTACAAATGTAGCAACTATTCTTACCTTGTGGACTGCACAAAGACAGGCAGGGGGCTGGATTTGGCCTTTGAGCCATAGGGTTCCCACCCCTTACTTAGGAGATGGTCACTGATAGTTTAGTTCTGTGATTCCTAAGTCTAGCTCCTGTTTAACCAAAATGGAGATCCACGTGTTTTTTCTTCACTCCTACTGATACCAGCCTCTGGCCCCCAACCCCCAACTCCACAGGTCTCTCTACAAAACAAAAATCTTTTTATAAATTTACGATACTACTGGGGACATCTGGGGACTTGTTTTCCTGTGAGAAAATGAAAATGACTCCTGTGACTATTTGGTCTTTGAAACAGTTTAGTTTTTTTCCTTTCCTCCCTTTCCCTATCTCCATACTAGAAATTAACATAAAAATTCTTTCTGGCTAAATTCCCAATACATTTTCACAGTGAGCATTTTCTGAAGTGAAAATTAGTAGCTTCCTTGCAGTTTTCATCAGGGATGTGAAATTGTGCAGCTCACAGGGGTGGAGAACTCAAACCCCATTTATGAATTAATACATGCTGCCAAGGGTACCTTGCTGTCTGCTGAGTGCCAGGGATCCTTTTCTACAGAATCCTGAGGATCTAAATAGTGCATTTGAATTTCCTTTCTCATTCCACCAGTGAGAGAATACCATTTTCTATTTGCACAAACGAATTAATATATAACAACTAGTACCTGCATAAGATTATATTATTTACACCATCCTTAGGGGTTGGCAGCACTTGGGCAAATTATAATGTCTGTCTCTAGTACCTTCTCCTCCCTTGTCAATTTTTATCCAGGTGAAACCTAGTCACAGGGAGCATTAAAGACACCATCAAACAGGAGCCACAGTCAGTGGGAGTAGACATATACGAGCCCGAACTGGCTCAAGTCCTACTTACAATTGCACAGTGATTAGATATCTATAGCTCTTCCCTTGTTTAAGCATAAGATGCCACTCTCACATCTCATATCTTTTTTCTTTGACAACCTCTGCTTCTCTCTAGCTCTAGCCTTCTGGTCCCCAAAGCAGCCTTGAGTCCCCAGTCTCAGGATCTAAGCTATTGAACTAGAACTCTATTTTCCCCCTGCTGGGATAGCTCTGAACTTTCAGGTCAGAAAACTCTGATAGTGTAGGAAATTTGACTCCTGCGGCAACTCACAGGAATTATGGGGGAAGGAATGTTGTCATTGTTAAATGTCATTGTTTAAAAAAAAAAAAGGGGGGGGCGCCTGGGTGGCTTAGTCAGTTAAGCGTCTGACTTTCGCTTGGGTCATGATCTCGCGGTTCGTGGGTTCGAGCCCCGCGTCGGGCTCTGTGCTGACAGCCAGCTCAGAGCCTGGAGCCTGTTCCAGAGTCTGTGTCTCCCTCTCTCTCTGACCCTCCCCTGCTCACGCTGTCTCTCTCTCTCTCCTAGAAATAAATAAAACATTAAAAAAAAAAATTAAAAAAAAAACACTTGTGGGCTTTGGAATCAGACAGACTTGGATTTGAATCCTGGTTTTTCCACTTAGGAGCTATTGTAGACTTCAAGCAAAGTAATTAGCTCCTCTGTGTTCTAGTTTGGATAGCTGTGAAATGAGGGAGAAAACCTATCTCACAGAGTAGAGAGGAGGATTATATGAGATAATGAACAGTTAGTAAGTGCTTGATAAAAAGCTGAGGAGAGCATTGAGTAAGTACTCAGTAAAAATACTACCACTTTGAAGAGACTTAAACTTCTTTTCCTTCATTTATATACCAGACAGTTGTTGAACTGTTTGCTTCTGAGAATACAGAGATATAAAATCAATGTACCGCATGAAACAGAGGAGCTCACATAGAAAAGGTAGTCATAGACCAGTAAGTACAGTAGTACAGGTGAGTGTAAAACAGGTACATCCAGGCAGAGTGGGGCCCCAGAAATGGGAGTCGTCAACACACCTGGGGACATCAAAGAAGCCAGTGTGCAAGCGAAGTGTTGAAAGATGAATAGAGGGACGTCTTGGTGACTCAGTCAGTTGAGTGTCCGACTCTTGATTTTGGCTCAGGTCATGTTCCCAGGGTCATGGAATCAAGCCCCACGTTGGGCTGAGCATGGAGCCTGCTTAAGATTCTTGCTGTCTCTTCCTCTGCCCCTCTCCCCTGCTCTTTCCTTTTCTCAAGAAAGAAAGAAAGAAAAAGGAAAGAACGACTAGAAGTTTGTCAAGCAGTCAAAAGAAGAAGCATGTTCCCATTCACAAGATAGTGAGGGGTTTGGTTTTGCCAGAGTTCAGGGTAGCAGAGGTGGAGAGAGTGGTCACAGTGAGGCTGATAAAGGATGTGAAAGTTGGGTGATGAAGACCTCGAATATACGAAGGAGACTGGACTCTGACACGTTCAGTGGGCCTTTCACGATGTGTGGGAAAGCAGAATGCCATTAGGGAGCTGACACCCATCCCACCCATAAAAGTGGCTGAGCTAGAATAGAGATCCACAGAGAGTTCATTCACCACGGATGTGTCCAACCTGTCACTTACACAGGAGGAACCTGAGGCCAGAGAGCAAGTCAGCAACAAAGAACTTGACAAAGCAAAACAGGACTAGGGATCCTAGATCATCTAAGGCCAGTGCTTTAAGCTTCCTTCCCATCAAGGCCCTCATGTAAATCCAGGCTTCTTCATCTAAGCCCTGCCTTCTGTGTACTGGATTCAAATACAAGTATGATTCTAGCATACTTCACTGAGAAGCCAGGTGGTTCCCACTTTTTGACCTTCAGAACCATCAGCACTGCCTGCTGGCAGTAGGGACCTCAGCAGGAGCGAGGATAGAGATTTTCCAAAGAGGAAATGACCAATTGCCATGCCTTAGATGTCAGGATGAAAATCAAAACGTTAAACAGATTGAAAAGACCTCTTTCCCTTGAACTTGCAATCTAGGGTGTTTTACAACTGGAAATGCATCACAGTGGAGCAGCTCTGGACTTTTATTACCTTACCGGCTGCCACCACCCAGCCCTTCCTTCCCCAGGGCCTAGCAGGAAGCAGAGGTGCCAGGTGTGTGTGTGCGCGCGCGCGCATTTGTGTTTTCAGATTACAAATGCTTGGGCAACCCGAGCCCAGAGCAAAGAGCAAGGGCCTGGGTCTCCTCCATTAGGGCCCACACAGCCGAGCTGGAAGCCGAGCTTCATTTCCAGCTTCCCCAGGCTCCGTTCCAGCAACGCTTGGGCCTCTCCAGATCCTCTGCGTTTGCCTTCCCTCCTCCCTTAGCAACCGCGAGGCTGTGGATACCGCCAGTGGGTGGGGGCCCCCGGAGGCCACGGGGTAGTTCGGGGGCGGGGGCGGCCCAGCTCAGGTGCCCGGCTCACCGGCGACCGCAGTGCGGAACCACCCCGCGAGCGCGAGTGTCGCTGCGCCAGCGCGCACGGGGGCCCGCGCACCCTACCTCCGCACCTGCCGCGGGGTCCAAAAGGGATCCTGCAAAAATGAGCCATTCTCACCCCGCTGGGTAAGTGACAACTGGAGCTTTTCCACCCCGCGGCAGGTGGCGGCTTCACCCAGCGGCCCTTCCACCTCCCTCCTGCTGCGGAGAAAGGGGCGAGAGGGGAAGCGAGAGGGAGGGCTGGGGAAGAAGAAACAAATAATATGAATTCTGGGTTGCACTGAGGATGGCAGAAATCCCAGGCTTCATATCGCCTCCCTCCCTCTCGCTTCTTTCACCGACGTTCGTCTCTTTGAAATTTTCACTCTGGAAGGATTAAAAAATGGATGTGAAAAACGCATACATTAAGCAGGGACCGTAGCTGGGATCAAAAAGATCCTATGGTGTGGGACATGTGTGTTTGAACGTAAAAGTAGAGGTCACCAAAATAGGCATTCGTTTGGAGATTTGGGACTGAGAGATAAATTCTCACTGTGGCGTCTTGCATAGAAACGAGGCGTGAGCTGATTTAATGTGGAGGGAGGTTTTATTGTGAGGCGTGCCCCTTATTTCAAGATCATAGGGATCCTTAAAAAGTATTTTGACCAGGGAAGGTGGTATGATACTGGAGAGGAAGGAGGGAAGGATGCAATTGTGTCCTTGTGTTTTTACACACTATCTCCTGTTGCTTTGGGCAGGGTGACTCCTCAGAAGATATATTTGGCAATTATTCAATCTATTCCAGAAAGTTAACACAGTCATTATTGGCTGTTGTTAAAAAAATAAAAAGGTCTTGGTCCTTTTGTTGGAAGGGAGAATAATATCCAATTTCCTCCTGAATTAAACAATGTAATGCATATTAGATGGTTTTTTATTATGATACATCTAGTAAGCAGATAATATCCTAGTTGATCTTGCAACTAATTTGAAAATGCTTTCCCTTTTAATTGAATTTATTGCACATTTTCAAGAGCAGCAAATTAGCAGAGGACAACATATTTAAGATCATTTGGAGTTTGTGATGTCTGAAATATCACATTAGTCGTGTTTCGGATTTATAGTCGAACTTAAAGATTTTAGGTTTTAATGAATTCTCTGAGTGTAATGACATAAACAAAACGTTTGAAAAACTCAAGGTATACAAGGTGCCATGTTGGAAGTCAATTCCAGAACTTTTTTTTTTTTTTTTTTGGAAGGCGATGTAGCTATGACTAAACAAACTTCTCATTTTATCTCAAATTGAATTTGGTTTAGGTACTTTAACGCTTTGATGCTGAACTCCTGTGCAATTTTCGTTAGCCGTGGGTCATGTGGGAGGTAAATGGCACTATTTTTCTGCAGCTGCTGTTTGCAGTATGTCCACATTCGGGAAAATGAATGTGTCAGTCATGGTTGTCTTCCTATGTTTTTCAAGTTTTGGGCTAAGTTAGAATCTTATTAGACCATTTAATCATCCATTTTAAAATGTGGAGAAACCTGTAGCTGCTTATTAAATTGTACATGATTAAGATTTCAGAAACTGAAGTGAAATTTTTCTGAAGTTCCATTAGTTCCAAGCCCGTGGACAAAAGGAAAATTTATGTTCTAGGGAAAGAGTATGCTTCGTGGTACTCTTCTAGAAAGATGTTAAGATGGCAACAGTGATTTTGCACTAAAATTGTAAGCTCCCGGAGAGCAAGGCTGCATGTCTCATTAATCTTTGTGCCCTCTTTAGCTAGGACAGTGTTCTGCATAAAGTAAAGCTGAATAAATGTTTGTTGGATGAATGGCACTGGCAGACACTGCATCCATTCTAGAGGTGAACATACTCACGTATGAACGTGTGTTACGCGTTGACCATGTGGCAGGCTTTAGAATAATGTTTTATGTGAAATACCTCACCCTCATTTTCACAGGGAAGGAATACTGAGGACTGAAAAGCTTTTTGTTTTTGTTCTTTAATCTCTTAACGTTTATTTAGCTTTGAGAGAGACAGACAGCGTGAGCAGGGGAGAGGCAGAGAGAGAGGGAGACACAGAATCTGAAGCAGGCTCCAGGCTCTGAGCTGTCAGCACAGAGCCTGACACTGGGCTCAAACTCACGAAGCATGAGATCATGACCTGAGCTGAAGTCAGGTGCTCAACCGACTGAGCCACCCAGGTGCTGGGAGGACTGAAAAGTTTTTAAAGGTCTCAGAGGTGGGGTGGGTTGATGACAGGGCTGGAATGCAAAGCCAGGTAGTCCAGCCTCAGAGCGCATGCACTGAGCAATTATGCTGCATGCCTCTCATGGCCAATAGCTGAGACGTATTGTAGCCCTAGAGATACAGAAATTCTTACCCAGATCAGACCAACATTTGACAAGTGATTGCTGTATATAACTATGTTGTATTTTGATATACAATTAGAAAATTCTTTTGTAATAGTGTGTATATGTATATATATTTTTTGTTTTCAGTTCATCAAAAGTAAACAAAAGCAATAAACCTAAGTGTAACAAATCCAAATGCCTTAGAATTCATCCAAGAACAAAATTATTCAAATTGCTGAAGTTTTTCCTCAATATAAGTAGTGATCATTTTTCTTGCCTGTGCCACCATTTGGAAATAATAAAAGTTTCAGTAGCAAATAAAAGGTTTCATTAAAGCTGAGAAAGCTTTTCCATCATTGCTGAAGCAGTTTGTACTTATTACGTTTTAAGGATAAATGGTAATGAAGTGCAGTTGTACAATAAAACAGAAATTTTAAATCCCTAAAACTCCACCAATCAATAAGGGACGCCCTGATGCTTTCTTTTGGTGCTTTTTGAGTTCCACTGCTCACTTAATTACAGCATGAAACACTTGATGTAAAAATTGCTAAGGGTCTGTGCTGACTTAGTTCGGATAGAGTTTGGAGTAAATAAAAATGGTCTTAAAAACTTCTGCCAAAGATTATAATAGAGACTTTGAATCTGAGCTGCATTGTAATTTGGGGGAAGTCAACTATAAAATACCACTTCCGGCACTGCCATCTCTAATGGAATTGTTTCAGAGTGGAAAATTTCAACCGATAGTCCCTCTAGTTTGCTAAATCTCACCCTGGGTTGCTGTTTGTGTGTGTGTGTGTGTGTGTGTGTGTCTGTGGGTTGTGCACTGGTCCTGGAGGTGGAATGGGGATTTTATACCCCTCAGTCATGCATGAGGATAAAATGATACGGCTCTTCTAACTCCTTCAAAGGATCGTCACTGAATCCATGTGAAGTTGACTCCCTGTGTGAAAGATAAGCTTGGCTCTAAGTAGAGATAGTCACACTCGTCTGTAAATTTGCTTTGAGGAATTGGAAGAATGGGGAACATTATGGTTTATGACAAGATAAAAATGCAGAGGATGTATGTTTGGAAAAATTGTTCCAAGGTTTAGACACACTTTTTTTTGTTTAGACTTATTAATGTATCTTTTTTAATGTAAACAAGTGTTTCTGTAGTGACAGAGTACAGATCTACCTCAGCTCGTGATGGGGTTATGATCCAATAAACCCACTGTAATGTAAATCGAAAGTGTATTTAATGGACCTAACCTACTGAGCATCAGAGCTTAGCCTCGTCTACCTTAAATGTGCTCAGAACACTTATATTAGCCCACAGTTGGGCAAAATCATATCACACAAAGCCTATCCTATGATAAGTGCTCCATAGCTCATGTAATCTATTGAATGCTATACTGAAGGTGAAAAGCAGAATGGTTGTGTGCGTTGTAAGTATATCAGTTGTTAAGCCTTGTGACTGTATGGCTGACTGGGAGCTGAGTGGCCAGCATCACTAGAGGGTATCATACCACATAGCCTGGGAAAATACCAGCATTCAGAATTCAAAATGGTTTCTTCTGGGTGCATATTGCTTTCATACCATCGTAAACTCAAAAAATCATAAGCCAAACCATTGTAAGTTGGGGACCATCTGTATACTGAAGTGTGGTGTAGAAAGAATAAACATGTCCCTACTACTCCCTGATAACTCAGTCCTTCATCAAAGGCAGGGTAAAAACTGCTGTGAGTAAAATTGTCAATTTTTAAAGAGTAGATATATATATATGTATATTATAATATACATATATAATATAATATACATATATATAATATATATATATATAAATGACAANTGGAGTGTCTGTTTTACTTTGTCTTTGACTTTTTGGTTGTTTGATCCAACATGGTATTTCTAAACATTGAGATATAATTAACATATAGCATTATATTAGTCCAAGTGCACAATATAATAATTCAATATTACTACATATTGCAAAATGATCACCACAAATACTGTGTGATCTCACTTACATGTAGGATCTAAAACAAGAACAGCAGCAGCAACAAATGAACAATGGATACAGAGAACAGAACAGATTGGTGGTTGCCAGAAACAGGGAGCTGGGGGGAAGTGGTGGTGAAGTGAGTGAAGGTGGTCAAAAGGTACAAATTTCCAGCTGATACATACATAAATCGTGGCGATATAATGTATATCATGGTGATAATAGCTAATAATACTGTTTTTTTTTAACTTGAAAGTTCCTAAAAGAGTAGATCTAAAAAGTTCTTATCATACACACACACACAAAATTTGTAACTACCTATGCTGATGAATGTTAACTAGATTTATTGTGGTGTCTCTGCCTTCTTAGTAAAGTGTCATACTTTCTATGGCTAACATTCTAGTCTTTTGCTCCGCACTCACTCCCACCACCAAAAGTATCTCTATGACACACAGTTTCAGACTTGAAGTCATTAAACATTTGAATTTAAATGAGGTAGTTTCTACTTACCCTCCTACTACATATTAACAATTTAACATCAGGAATACATTGTTTCTGGTTAAACGAGGTAAATTGAGTATGTTCATTTGTCTTGACTTCCTTTCTGATCATTTGCTCTAGAGTCTGCCCTTTTTGTTACAGATGGGATGTCTTAGCCCTTTGCTTAACAAATCTGTTCACATACATAAATGGGATTGGAAAGGTATTTGTTTATTCACCATCACTCAATTCTTTGAATTCCTTCAGGGTTTATATGTCCAAATCACATAGTGATCTATCACCACAAAATGTTTTCCATGATCTTTCAAATGTGATCCTTCAATTGTGTTGAAAGCAAAGGATTGGAAATTACTTGCAATCATCTTTGTTGCCCAATCATGAAAGTGACTTGTATTAACATCTATACAATACTTCAAATTGTCCGTTTATTTTTCAGATGTTCTTCCAAGTTCAGTGCGCCCTAATAAGACACTAGATGGTGAGAAGTGTGCCTTCCTTTTAAAAAAGGGAAAAATGATTACAAAGGGAAGGGGCTGGCCTATCAATATGACTTGGAGGTGCATTTTCAGTCAGATCAGTGTTAGGAGAGCCCAGAGGAATCTGGAGCATCTAGAAATTAATTCCCTTAAAACTGTCCTTGCCTAGATTCCCTTAGGAAATTCTTTAGGTCTCTAAACGATGTGCATATCCCAGCATCTACACTTCTGGTGTAGAGAACAGGGTACTGTCAGGTGCAGTCACTGTAGCATCCCACTTTCTTTCCCCCAGTCTGTGCTGAAGAAACGTATTTCTAACTGGGAAAAGTTGAGATTTCCCCAACTTACTTTGATTGCTAATAACTACAAAGAGGTTTGCAGGAAGACAGGAAAACAAAACTTCTGTGACCCAATTTTCAAAACTAAAATCAGCCTGAAATAATCTGGGCCTGGGGTATTGATGTATTTTCAAGACTTTAAGTTTCCCAAGATATCGTTTTGAATGAAAACTCCAGATTCTGGAAGATAGTACTGAAATAATCATTTAAGCTTTAATTAATAATTTTGGTACAGATCAAGAGAAGCAGTATGCAGATTGAATTATTGGATCTTTCCCACCAATAACTTAGTTCCCCACACAAATAGTTGAAAATAGTGTAAGCTTTGGAATAATTCCATATATGCCCATCAGTTTAAAATAAACTGTTAAATTAGGTGGGGGTAGATTTGTAAAAAAGAAAAATATCTACGATTCAACATTCACATTGGTTTGCATGCATCTCTGTCACTTTTCTATAAACTTGAACTCCCTAATGATGTATTATAAACCCGATTTATATTTTTAAAAAGGATAAGGAGGGGCACCTGAATGGCTCAGTCAGGTGAGCGTCCGACTTCGGTTCAGGTTGTGATCTCGCAGTTCGTGAGTTCTAAACCCACATCACGCTCTGCAGTCAGAGCAGAGCCCACTCCAGATCTTCTGTCTCCCCCTCCCCCATCTCCTGCTCACTTGTGCTGTCTCTCTCAGGTAAATAAATAAAATAAATAAACGTTAAAATAAATAAATAAATAAATAAACAAACAAAAAGGATAAGGAAAGATGACAATCAGTGAGCCACAAAGTAAACCCTTGGCACTACTAACAAAGTAAATATAGTAAGCTGACATACATTTATGCTTTGAGTTAAAATAAACATTTAAGGTAAATAAATTTATATGCAGTTACCTCATTAACTTAATGTTTTGTTTGAATATTCAACTACTGGTCCTGACTGCACTGAATAAATCTTAGATAGTGCCCTTTAAGGTGAATTATTTGAGTATATAGACACTGCATTTTATTTTTCTTTAGTTCCTTGCTTTGGTCTAGCTGGATGGATCTGAAATTTAGGCATACAAAGAATTACTGGATAGTGTAGTATATATAAAACCATAAGTATCATACTTTATGGATTAAGCTCATGATTTTTGATAATATTTGAGACTGTACAATATATTTGCATCTTGTGCTGACTAAAAACGTAAACCCAAATGTTAAATATGATTCCATTATACCTCTGGTTTCTAACTGATCAGAAGCCATTTGTTTGTTTGTTTGTTTGTTTGTTTTTCCCTTTAGCTAGAAGCTCTAAGTAACTCTTTCCTTGCAAGACTTCCAATTAGGAAACACATTCTTCATTGACAACATCATTGCTGCAGATTGTTATATGAGAAAATATATTTGGATTAAAGTTATTCACCTGAGAGTTTGCCTTTCTGGATTAATGTCTTTCTAGAGAAAAGAGAAAAAGATGTTACAAGTTCAGTAGATGCAGCTTGAAAAATCATGCCTTACTGAGATTCTGTCAATATTAGGACTAAAAGTTTTTTGAGAATTGTTGTCAAAGCATTGCTTTTATAGTGAACCACAAGACATATACTTTAAAAGTGAAGAACATTTCAAAGTTCAGATGTATGGGTCAGAATTCCTTAATAACTCCTCATTCTCCTGAGAGTCTTCTCTGACCCCTCACTCATCTTATCTCCTGGTCTCTTTTATATGGTTAACTCTTTTCTTGGCTTATGGGAAGATTACTGTGAGGTACAATTTCTTCTTTTGCCCAGTGCTCTGGGGGCT
Source organism: Crocuta crocuta (assembly GCF_008692635.1). Classification (NCBI taxonomy): domain Eukaryota; kingdom Metazoa; phylum Chordata; class Mammalia; order Carnivora; family Hyaenidae; genus Crocuta; species Crocuta crocuta. Next base: position 1,459,271 of record NW_027532417.1, on the reverse strand, counting down.
CTCTTTGGAGAGCCTCATTATCTTCTCCACATTCATCCAAACTACCTACATGGATGTGGTGGGGTCCAGATGTACCTGTTCCCATTTTGGATAGATCATCAATGCTTCTTTTCTGTTTGCCAACACAGATAATTCATAATCAAAGTGTGGGTTTCTTTGTACTCAGGATATGCATTCCTTGTTTCTATCTAAAGCAATGTTACATAATTCAATTGGTCATCTTTTGGGCTATGCTTATGTTATGAGCTGAATTGTACCCCACTCAATTTCACATGTTGAAGTGCTAACTTCCAGTGCCTCAGATGTGACTATAGTTTGAGATACAGTCTTTAAGAGGTAATTATGGTTGAATGAGGTCAGTTGGGTCACTTAATCTAATATGATTGGTGTCTTTATAAGAAGAAGATGGTTAGGACACAATCACACACACAGCAAGAAGACCAGGTGTAGATACAGGGAAAAGATGGCCATCTGTATGCTAAAGAGAGAGGCCTGGAATAGATCCTTCCCTCATGGCTTTCACAAGACACCAGCCCTGCTGACACCTTGATTTTGGACTTCTAGTCTCCAGAATTGTGAGATAATAAATTTCTGTTGTTTAAGACCCCCGGTCTGTAATACTTTGTTATGGCAGCCTTACCACACTAATACAACCTTTTGTCACTGCCGTTGCTCTTTATTACTTGGCCTGCAAAAGCTAAAGATGGTCCTTATGAGGAATGTAGTCATTGAAAATAAATGATTTAACAATATAAGGGTCATGAAGAGTGGAAATTGGAAGCCAAAAGTTGAACAGGGAGATAAAACTCAAAGCAAACATAAAATATGATTAAAACACTAGTGAGGAGAAATAATTAAGATAATAAGTCACTGGTCTCTACTGGTAAGTACTGAAACTTTCTTTTTAGTCTGATTAGTTTCAAATTACTCCCTACCTCTCAGCATCTTATACTGGTTGGGAAAGAAAATTGAACATTTTTAAGCTGGTGATCCATTTTTCTGTGACTGTTATTATTTTCTTGTAATAGTAATAAACATTTATAAATTAATGAAAATTCTCAGGGCAAAATATTAAAACAAGGGAAAAACAGCAGGAAACTAAATAGACAGTATAAATTGCACATAGTAGTTATGAAACAGCATTAAAAACTAAGGATTTTAAATGGAATTGAATCATAGTGTTTTATAGTAGCTGTTAATCTGACATTCTTGATATGCTATGGATTGCAATTTTATATTTGTGAATATTATGTGTCTCTCATATCAAGAAGTTGTCTCTCTTCATAGCTTGCTCCAAGATATTTATAATAATATTGTTTCTGTTGTTTAGATTCAAATAAAAATAATCTTCTGTAAATTAGAATAGACTTAGAAGTGATCTCAAATTTCTGGGTATTAGGGTTACAAGTAGTTTTTAATTTTCCTCCTTATTCTTAAATGTATTTTGAAAAATTTCTACTTTGAGTATTCTACAAAGAAAAATAAAATTTGCTTGAAATTTTACCATTTAGAATCATAGGCTTTTGGTCTTTTTTTTTTTTTTGCTCCACTTTCCTATGTATTAACCTACTTGTAAAGCTATATTGACAAAACTGTATTGTTTGAAAAGCTGTTTCTAAGACTGTTTTTAAAGTTACACCAACAAATACTAGGAGGGGAATTCCCTCATAGCATTCCAGTTGCCTTCATATTTCCCTTAAAACTACAAACGTTTTGAGGGTGGAGACCTCACCTCTCTCCATACTTTGGTCGTCCATGTACTTCAGGACTATGCCCTGAACTTAGCTCAATAATTGCTAATATATGTCTCCTATGTTAGTGATCATTTATGATTAGCTTCCAGAATGAATTTGCTCATTTGTTCAATTAATATGTATTGAGTGCCAAGTGTGTGTTAGTTGCTAAGCACTTGCTCTGTTCCAGAAATTCATTTGAATTCTTGAAGAAAACCTAAATAGTGAGTTGTGTTTTTTTTAAGACTTCAAAAATCACTGAACATCACGGAGTTTTGCTGTCCAAGGGCAGCGAGGTAGTTGTATCAGTTAGGAGTATGTTCAACTGCAAGTATTAGAAAACCAAACAAAAAGTGCCTTAAACCATAGCAACATTTGTTATTTATTTCACAAGTAGTCTGGAGCTAGGTGACTTCATTTTTTTGTAATATTAGGACTTGAGTTCTCACCTGTACATTTTCTTGGTCTCTTCCTTATGGTAGCAAGATGATTACCCTAGATCCAGTCATTAAGTTTATATAAAAGCATCCAAAACAGAATGGAAAAAGATGGCTGAAAGGATTTATTTATTTATTTTTATCAAGGGGGAAAACATTTCCAGAATATTCCAGCACTTTCCTTTAATATCTCGTTGATCAGAACTGCAGCAGTGGATATCCCTACCTGCAAGGGAGAGTGGGAAAGAGTGTATTGATCTTTGCAACTTCAGTGGGAGACAGTTAAGGGAGAAAGGTTTGGGAACTGCTTCTGGTACCAGTCAACTCTGTCCTACAGCACAGTGTTTTAGTAGTTAGGTGTCTAGCTCTAGACTTAGATAGTTTGAGTTCAGATATGCCACACAGCTGATGTGTGGCCCTATATGAATTCTGTATAATCTCTCTGATTCTTGGTTTTTTTTTTTCATCCATGTGGAAAATATGTCTGTTTTATAGGTTGTTGTAAGGATTAAATAAAATATTTTAAAACATTTAGCACAGGGCCTGCCACATAGCAAGGGTTAAATATGCTAACTTAGTGTCTGGTAGCACTACGGTAGGTACTAATGTACAAGAATAAGCCAGATTTCTGTACGAGAATTTCCACTCTAAGTCCTGAACTAGATGTAGAGCTGGAGTCATTGGATTCATTCTGGAGACATTAGTTTTTGAGAAGAGTTTTGAAGGAGGGCTCATTAAAAATACATACAGATACATAAAATATCCAGAAACATTTAAAGAGAGTAAAAAGTGCCCTTTAAATACATAATACAATTACCCGCCTCCCATTTTTTGTGAGTTGGCATTAAGCTACTTCACTTTTACTAATGACCTATATTAGTGCCTGTTTTTGCTAACAGAAGAAATCTGGAGAATAATTTTGCTTTTATAAAACAAGGTAAAAAGCAAAAACAGCATCTGGCATGTGTTTTGCAGTGAGTCTTTAGCCAGGTAGCATGCAGTCGAAGCAGCAAGAGTGACCCCACCAAGCTCTTTCCCTGAGAACTACACTCTGCATGTCAGCATTAGCCACTATAGCTCTCATCTGTGTTAGTATCTGTGCTGTATATTGATTTATTTTGCTCACTCATTAGCAAGGTGTGTCCTAACATATCAGAAAAAGCTTAAAAGAGGTCATTTCTGGGGTGCCTGAGTGGCTCAGTCAGTTAAGTGTCTGACTCTGGATTTTGGCTCAGGTCATGATTTCACGGTCTGTGGGTTCGTTCCCCACATTGGGTTCTGTGCTGACAGCTCAGAGCCTGGAACTTGCTTTGGATTCTGTCTCCTCTCTCTCTGCCCCTCCCCCACTAGCGCGCTCTCTCTCTCTCTCAAAAATAAATAAACATTAAAAAAAATAAAAGATTATTTCTTGGGTCTGAGAATGCTTAAAAATATTTTCATGTAAATCGCTGGTAATCACTTCTTTTCTTTCTGCCATTTTGGCTTATGAAAAATTTCATAGGAATGCTCTACTTTCAGTTAACAGGAAGAACTGTGTTGTAATTGTAGTTATCATTGCCTGGGTAATAGTAGCCTGTTATGACTTTGAATAAGCGAGAGGAGACATTACTTGTTTATTAGCTGACATCTTCTGAGGAGCAAGCAAGGATGCTATAAAATCAAGCAAAAGCTGGCCTGGCCTAAGAAGTCGATATCTCAAATTTGTCTTTACTGTTAGATTCCACTTATTGTCTTTTGCCCATTTTTGGAACCTCAGATACAACACTAAATGTGCACATTAGTTTTTGTTTTTGTTTTGTTTTGCTTTAAGTGAAAGATCTTTGCCTTTAATTCTAGGCTAATTTCAGATTCCTTTCTGTTCATCTTGTAAATCTTTATAAAAGTGAGTTTGAATATTTCTTCCCCTTGAAAGCAATCATTTGGAATCTCTCTCTCAAACTACCAGCAAATGACTATTTTACCATAAATCATAGGAATTTATATAAGGTTATCACTGTTAAATTCTTCTTTCCTACAAATTCTTTCCTCTCATTCAAACTTGACACTTAGAGCTTTGGCCCAGACTGGAATCTTCCAGAATAGGAAGTGGACTTAGGGAGTGAGTGAGGCTGACCTCAGGCTGTAGTCTATGAAGCAGGTTATTGAGGTCCCAGTCCTTGGTGAAGAAATTAGCCACAGAAGAAAAAAAAGGAAAGCCCAAAGTTTCAGGGACAAATGCAAGAGCATGGGGCAGGAGCCAGATCCCAAAGTCCTATTTCAGGGAGCAGGGTGACGCAAGAAGGAATTTGGGAGACAAGGCCCAAGGAAATTTAGAAACTGTTTGAAGAGTGTGGACAGAAGCTTAGAGCATTTCAAAGGAGGCACAAACAAGTGATTGAAGTGTCTAAAAGATTAGAACTGTCTGAAAAAGTCTCATTTTTTGTGTTCTTCTAAATGAAAAGGAATGATATTCCAAAAGGAAAATCAATGTTTCACTTAAAAAATATGAGATAAGCATGTTATAGTAGAAAGAGGAATATTTTGGGGGTCAGCGGTTTGAATCTTGCTTGTGCCTTATGTGGACTTAGGAAATTAATTTCTCTGTGCCTCACTTTCCTCTTTCAAAAATTAGGGCTTATAATTACCATCTTTGCAGGAGTATTGGCACATATTAGAGACTCAGTGAGTGACAGCTCTTGTGTATTTATTTTGATGTTTGTGCAAAATATATGTTGCTTAAGGGGCACCTATGTGGCTCAGTCTATTAAGTGTCTATCATGATCTCACAGTTTATGGGATTGAGCTCCATGAGAGAGGGAATTCTCTTCCCCTCTCTCTATGCCCTTGCTCAAAATAAATAAATTAACTTAAAACAAAGAAAATTGTTAAAAAACACACAACATATGTTGCTTAAGTCTTTTTTTTTGTTGTTGTTGTTTTCTCATTTTTATTTTTCCAGCTTTACTGAGATGTGATTGATGAATAACACTATGTAAGTTTAAGATGTACAATATGATGGTTTTATATATGTGTATATTATGAAATGATAACTACAATAAGGTTAGTTAACACATCCTTAAATCTTTAGCAAGTACTTTAATTGTTTAATACTTTAATTCTTTTTTTAATGTTTTTAAAAGTTTATTTCTGAGAGAGAGAGACAGCATGAACAGGGGAGGGTCAGAGAGAGAGGGAGATACAGAATCTGAAACTGGCTCCAGGCTCTGAGCTAGCTGTCAGCACAGAGCCCGACGCGGGGCTCAAACCCACAAACCGTGGGATCATGACCTGAGCCAAAGTTGACTGCTTAACCGACTGAGCCACCCAGGCACCCCCTAATACTTTAATTCTTGAAGTACATCAACTCATTGATAACTTCCAAAATCCATTGAACTTTTAGTATGTGGTTGGTAATTTGATAATTTTTTTCATATTTATTCATTTAATGCTCCAAATGACTTTCTAAAGTAGCACTATTATTATTATTTCCACTTTCAGAGGAAGATATAAGACACAGGGAAGTTAACTACCTTGTTCCTCATTGCTAATCTACTAAATAGCTGAGATAGTTAAATGGTTAAGATTCAAACTCAGGGAATTGGACTTGAGAAGTGAAACTCTCAACTACCATCCTCTGCCTCCTCAAGACTCAACAGGAAGATTTTGGTATTAAAAGGAGACTTAAAATGATTTAGTCATGCTATTTCCCCACTTAAAACCCTCACTGCTGTTACAAAACCATCCAGTCCTAGGCTTGTTGGGCATGACATCTTACAAGCCACTCCTTTGACTTTTAAACAATTTTCCTTTGATTGAGCCAAACTGCTCTCGCTGTACTTTCATTCATGGTTTTAGATGATCCTGCCTTCTGAGTATCTTACATAGATCAACTGTTCACATATCTGACCCCCATACACTTTTTCTTCTTTAGGTTGAGCTCTTTAGGACTATGGACTACCTTGTATAACACAGTTCAGTGTCGTGGTTAAAGCAGAACAGCCCCTTATTTGAACTGTGGATCTATCTTTAACTAGATGTAAGCTACTTATCTAAGCACTCTATACCTTAGTTTACTCTTCTGTGAAAAAAGCAGATAACAATAATTTGCAGGATTGCTTTGAGAATTAAAATACATAGTTCATGTTATATAGAATGTTTACTGTGAGCACTACAAAAAAATAAGTGATCAATAAATAATAGTGATGAAAGTTATTGGTCTCTAGAACTTTCCCCCCTGTCATCTTTTCTCTAAACAACTTCATTATCTTTCTTGGTTTGTATACTATTTTTCTATTATTGCATATTTTTTAAGTGGCCACAATTTTTTTTCCTGTCCAAAGAACTGAAATTCTTACATATCTAGAGAAGAGCTTAGAGGCTCAAACCTCATTTTTTGGGAACTGTCAACCTTGGGGAGGCCTAGGCCTACTGACTCCCCACACGCTGTTTTCTTATTGCCTCATCTGTGAACATTGCAAAACTATCTTACCAGTGGTCAGCACCGTTGGAGAGTGGGTTTTTTTTTTTTTACTAGTCACTTCAAACCATCATATTAAGGCTATAAGTAAAATAATATTGTGGTTCTCATCTGTCTGCATCATTGGAATGAGCTGAGAGAAATTGTAAGTCAATATTTAGCATAATTGCAGAGATCTGGCAGGTTTGGATACAAATAAAAGGAATGAAGAATGTAATGTAAAATCATTTGTATAATAGTTCAATCACCCTCTATGAAGTGGCAGGCAGTAGAGACTCATGTTCTAATTTTAGTTGGCAAAGAGTTTTCTTATAAAGAGTTGAAAAATAATTGACCCTTCTGTCAATTACTCTTCTGTATTGGTCTTTCTTCAAGTTTCCTCAAAAGATTTTTGTTTTGTTTTGTTTTGTCCTGCTTCCCTAGGAACTTTTCTTTCAATGCAATTTTGTATCACACTGCAAAAGCACTTACTTGACAAAAACAAAACAACAAAACATATTGCTGGCATGATCATCCACACTGTGCATTCTGAATCTTAAAAAAGCCAAACTCTGCAAAGCAAGCTTTTGAGCCTCTTTTGGTATAAACTCTCTTTGGTTATTATCCTGAAGCAGAAGAGGGGTTATGATCCTTACACATGGATTTTTTAAAAAGATATATGTCAAGGAATTGGGCCAATAGATTTTGTTTCCATTAACCATTCATTCATTCAACAAATAGTGGCAGAGTGCTTACTGTAGACATGGCACCACAGTACAGTTTGCAAGAGGAATACGGGGAGGATTCTTATATGAATCTAAGAGGAGTGATCACGGGTGGCTCAGTCGGTTAAGTGTCCAAATCTTAATTTCGGCTCAGGTCATGATCTTGCAGCTTGTGAGTTTGAGCCCAGCATTAGACTCTGCCTTGACAGTAAAGAACCTGCTTGAGATTCTCTCTCTCTCCCCTCTCTCTGCCTCTACCCCACTCGTCCTCTCTCTTTCTCTAAAAAAAAAAAAAAAAAGTCTTAAAAAATAAAAGAAATAAAAATAAAAGGAGCGATCAAACATGATGAAAGAAATTCTGGTGCAAGGTAGGGAGACAAGGATCTTAGGAAAGGGACTGTCTCTTCTAAGAGAATTCCTGTGACATTCAGACATCTTCTTTTTGAGTCCTTTGATCTGAGTTTACTGATAAGTTATGCCTACTTTTATAAATCTAGCCTCAGTGTCCTGAATATAAAATGAGAGAGGTGACTAGACCTCATGTGGTCATTACTATAAATAATCCTATGGCTCCAGGTAAATATATTTCCAGACCAGTAAACTTAGATCATCCACTTCAGGAAGCAGTCACAGCGTTTAACTTCCTGGTGATAATTGCAAAAGGAAAAAGATTGAATTCTCCAGGGTCATGCATCCTGTAAAGTGCAGAATTAGAATCTGACCTCAAGCCTTCTAGCCCCAAATCTCATCCTTCTTTTATCTCATCAAATTTACTTTGGGCTGAAGTATTTGATATATATTTATTTGTTTTAAATAACTACAGGAAAATCATTGCACCTGTTAAGAGTTAAGGTATCTGGTCATGTATTTCTTAAATTTTCTCATTCTTAAATGACAGACATGCAGTTTTCAGTGATAGGAAGCTATATAGTTTAATTTTTCTTTGGTTTTCTGCTTATTTGTACTGTTTTCAGAGATTTTTGGGGGGGAAGTTGTTCCCCAAATAACTAGATTTTATTAACTTCTTTGCTAAGAATCTTGCTGAGATTCAAAATCTTAGTCTTGGTTTGTTGGCTTGAGTATGGTGAGTTTCCTCACAGAGCTGAAATTCTCTGGATTCTCACAAGTCTTTTTTGATGGACAGTGAGAAAGCCATTTGGGTCAGGAGATGGAGCTCCATTGTTTGTGAATTGTAACATAATGTCAATCAAACCACAATATTCTGTGATTTGTTTAATCATACAAATACAAGGACTTGATAAGTAAGTTGCAGAAACATTTTATCCGGTTGCCATTGCTAGAAGCCTGCCTTGGCAGTGGAGACTTAAGGTAGCCCCTCCTTGAACACTATCAGACTCTACAAATTGCAGATTTAGTGACCTCTGAAATGTGAAGCACATCTTGATCATCTATAGTAATAACACTGTGCTCATTCTCCTAAGTCTCATTTGATTTTGTTGAGCATAAAACGATATAATCAGTTTTTCCAGATTGGTAGGTGAGTTGAACCTTTCCATTTGTGGCAATGTAAAGAGATATCTTGCATAAAATTTCTTGATTGAAATGCTGCTGACAAATGTCAATGTGTTTTCCAGAGTCCCCATGTTCTTTTTGTCGGGGATAGGAAATGGTTGAACAGGTATATAAACCCCTTTGGTCAAATATTGCATATAGAAGATGAATTTCTGGATAATACTATGTAAGGCATACTTCTGTATGTTGACTCATATAATGAATCATTTTATTTAATAGCTCCCATGATGTATTTTGCCACTTACTTTTGAAATTTAGTTAGTGGTGTGCTGGTAAATTGGCTTTTCGGAAAGAAAAAGAGCCCTGAATTATATAGAGTCCGTTAATTTCTATAGTGTAACTATTCCCACAATGGCCAATTTCAAGCTAACAGTGGCTTGCAAAGTCCTGAAAATTTTAACCATTATCTCATTAGATCCAGTATGAGTCAGCTCCAATACTCCACAGTTACTACTTTTAAAATATACTTTTGTATGCTTTGTGATTTTTTTTAATGTGTAAAATCTTCTAACCTCAATTTGAAGCTTTTTTAAAAAGTTTATTTATTTATTTTGAGAGAGGGAGAGAGAGAGAGAAAGAGAACAAGAGGGAAGGGGCAGAGACAGAGGGAGAGAGAGAATCCCAAGCAGGCCCTACACTGTCAGCACAGAGCCAGAGATGGGGCTCAAACTCATGAACCATGAGATCAAGACCTGAGCTAAGATCAAGAGTCAGATGCTTGACCAACTAAGCCACCCAGGCACCCATCAATTTGAGGCTTTTAATGGTAGGAACCCTGCCATATTCTTGTATATGTCTTCTTTCCTTCTTCCTCAGATATCTCTTTACATGTGCAGTAATCAAGCATGTATAGTAACCTATTTCGTCAATGCTAAGATTATTTTTTCACATTTTAACATTACTAAAATCATTTGTGCTTACATCAGTAGCGTGCTGCAGTGTAATTGGCAACTTTTTCTTCTTTCTTAGTGTTTCATATAATAATTATTTGAATTTAATGAAATATGTTAAGTGCTGGTTAATTAGTGTTTGACATGAATACAATTACATCCTATGGGCTAATCTGTTATTTTACATTTTAGATTCCCCTAAAGAAGTTATCTCTATATTGTTATCCTTATACGAAAAATATACTGGGGCACCTGGGTGACTCATTGGTTGAGCATCCAACTTCGGCTCAGGTCATGATCTTACTTTTCATGGGTTTGAGCCCCGTGTCGGGCACTCTGCTGACAGTTCAGAGCCTGGAGCCTGCTTCGGATTCTGTGTCTCCTTCTCTCTCTACCCCTCCCATTCTCATGCTCTGTCTCTCTATGTCTGTCAAAAATAAATAAATGTTAAAAAAATTTTTTAAGAAAAATATATTGTTTGAATATATTTGTTCCATAGTGTACCTCTTGCTCTTTTGCCTCAGTGTTCACATTTGGCACATCAAAATTTAGGCTCCAGCTTATTTTGTATATCCTGGTGTGGTACCCAGGATGTACCTTCTTCCATCTGGGAAGCGTCCTTTTTGAAAGTGAGGATCACTGGCGTGATTGAACATGGGTATCAGAAAATATGTGTTATAGCCTAATTGCCACAACATGAAGCATCCAGTGTTTCTGCTCCCTGGCATCTGGTATATAGGCAAAGCCTCATGATAGGCAGAATAATGGCCCCTCAAAAAAGTCCATGTCTTAGGCATCAGAACATGTGCACATGTTAATTTATGTGGCAAGGGGGAAATTAAGTTGGCATATGGAATTAAAATAAAATAAAAGATTATTCTTGACTAATGTGGGTGGACCTAATATAAGTAATCACAAGGGTGTCTACATAGGCACGAGGAAGGCAGAAGAGCCAGAACCTGGGGTGCTGGGTGGCTCAGTTGTTTGAACTTCCAAGTCTTGATCAGGCCATGATCTCATATCTCATGATCTCATGATGATCTCAAGTTATGACCTCCCAGTTTGTGAGATCGAGTCCCACTCAGCACTGATGGTGCAGACTTGACTGGCCATTGCTGGCTTGGGCAGTGGAAGGAGGCCAGGAGAGCCAGGAAATATGGGGAGCCTCTGGAATGTGGAAAAGATCCTCCCTTAGAGTCTCCAGAAGGAATGTGGATTTGATGACACCTTGAATTTAGTCTAGTGAAACCCATTTTGAACTTCTGACCTCTAGAAGTATAAGATAATAAATTTGTGTTATTTAAGCTACTAATCTGTGCCACTTTGGTACAGCAACAATAATAAATTAGTACAAGCTTCATTAATTCAAATGGGTGAGGTCACAATTTGAGCTAAGTAAAACTGGTTGTGTCAAAATTATTCTTTACATGCTCTCTGAACAGGTTTGCTAGAGAAATTTGTATTTTAAAGCAAATTACAGAAATATATATTAAAGAATAAGATAATTTAAAGATTTCGGTACTTTGCTTTTATGCTAATGATATGGCCAATTATAAATGAGTTATGTATTTATTAATTTTTGTCTGTAAGAATTTTCATTAAAAATTTTCTATTTCTATACTGGAGAATTTATGGAATTACATTTTTCTGTGAATATTTCATGATTCTTATTTTTCTGTCATCATACATAGCATCCTGGTCCCCACCTTAGCAAGCCCCTGCGAGTGGTGTTTCCCTATGATTTGGCAAATATTATCAGGAACAGGTTTTAGGTTATATGGTCTTTAGCAAGTGATTTCACCTAAGGCTTGTTTTCCTTATCCACAAATTGAAGACAATGATGCCTTCTGTTATGCACCACATGCTTGCATCCTCCTCAGATTCATATGTTGAAACCCCAGCCCCCAATGTGATGATATTTGGAGCTGGTGCTTTTGAGATGACGGAGCCCTCATGATGGGATTAGTGCCCTTATAAGAAGAGACAAGTGAGAACTTGCCTTTCTGTGTGCCCTGTGAAGAATACAAAGAGAAGGTGGCTGTTTGCCAACCAGGAAGAGGGCTTTCACCAAGAACCTGCCCATGCTGGCACGCTACCCTCAGACTTCCAGCCCCCAGAACTGTGAAAACTAAGTGCCTGTTGTTTAAGCCACCTAGTCTGTTTTGTGACAGTGCTTGAACAGACTAAGACAGAAATTGGTACCGAAGAGTGGAATGCTGCTATAACAAATACCTAAAACTGTGGAAGTAGGTTTGGAACTGGTAATGGGTAGAGACTAAAAGTTTTGAGGTGCAAACCTTCTTTTCCCCAGCTTTTTTGAGCTGTAATGGACATATAGAAGTGTGTAAGTTTAAGGTGTGCAACATGATGATTTGATATATGTTTATATTGCAAAATGATTACCTCAGTAAGCTTAATTAACACATCCATCACCTCACATAATTACTTTTTTTTTTTGGTGTTGTGAAAACACTTAAGATCTCCTTCCTTAGCAACTTCCAACTCTATAATACAACACTCAACACTGTTAACTATAGTCACCATGCTGTACATTAAATCCCCAGAGCTTACTCAGCTTATCAGTAGGAATTTGTACCCTTTCACCAATATTTCTTCATTTCTCCCACCCTCAATCCCTGACAATCATCATTCTACTCTCTATGTTTATTAGATCCTTTTTTTCCTATTTTTAAAAAATATTTATTTATTTTTGAGAGAGAAAAAGAGACAGAGAGCAAGTAGGGCAGGGGCAGAGAGAGAGGGTGACACAGAATCTGAAGCAGGCTCCAGGCTCTGAGCTAACTGTTAGCACAGAAGTTGACATGGGGCTCAAACTCACAAACCACAAGATCATGACCTAAGCCAAATTTGGATGCTTAACCAACTGAGCCACCCAGGAGCTTCAGTCCATTAGATCTTTAAAAAAAAAGAATTTTGTATACAAGTGAGATTATACAGTGTTTATCTTTCTCTGATGTATTTAACTTAGTATAATGCCTTAAAGATCCATCCATGTTATTGCAAATGGCAGGATTTCCTTTTTTTAATGCTGAGTAATATTCCATTGTGTATGTGTGTGTGTAGCACATTTTTAAATCCATTTTTCCATTGATGGACACTTAGATTGTTTCCATGTCTTGTCTATTATGAATAATGCTGCAGGGAACATGGAGGGGGAGGTGCAGATATGTCTTCAAGATCATGATTTCATTTTCTTTGGATGTATTCCCAGAAGTGAATTGCTGGATCATATGGGAATTCTATTTTTAATTTTTTGAGAAACCTCCATACTGTTTTCTACAGTGGCTGCACCAATATACACTCCCAGCAACAGTACAGGTGTTCCCTTTTCTCCACATCCTCACCAACACTCATCTCTTACCTTTTTGATAATAGCCATCTTAACGGATATGAGGTGATATCTTATTGTGGTTTTGATTTCCATTTCCCTGATGATTAGTTGCACATCCCTTCATCTACCTGTCGGCCATGTGCATGCTTTTGAGGGAAAAATGTCTATTCAGGTCTTCTCATTTTTATTTGTATTATTACTCTTACTCTTATTATTATTATTATTATGTTTAATTATTATTTGCCACTGAGTTGTACGAGTTCCTTATATATTTTGGATATTAATGCTCTGTTAGATATATGATTTGCCAAGGGACTTCTTGTGAAGGGACTGTCTTGTGATTTTGGTCAGAGCACAGAAAGAAAAGAGAGCTGGAGAGAAAGCTTACTTCTCAGACAGTACATAAATAATTGTGTACAGAATGTTGGTAGAAATACAGATGGTAAAGACCATTCTGATGAGGTCTCAGATAGAAATGAGGAACATGTGAATGGAAACTGGAAGAAAGGGGATCCTTGTTAGAAAGTGACAAAGAACTTGGCTGAGTTGTGTTCATGTTTTAGTGTTTTGTGGAAGGTAGAACAATCGAGACATAGTTAAGTCACTTGCTCTCAGTTATGGAGCCAGTAATGGTGAAGCCAGTATTGAACTGGAGCTGGAGCATTAATCACTACATCTGTCCCTCCCACCAAGGGTAAACAGTGTGGGGACAAGCATCTCTGGGAGAGGAGGTTGGGGTTCAAGAGTGCTGAGGCCCAAAGAATTTCTTCTATCACTGTGATTGTGAAAAATTGTTACCTTAGTCAGGTTTCCCGGGACTGACTCATTAAATGATAATCTCGTTTTAGAGCTTTTCCATTTTAGGAAGATGGAAGATCTGTAATAAGGACCTAAAAGAAATCACATGAGACTCTGTATGTGGGGGTGTTTGTAATCTTCAGTGTGAGATGGGAATATTACACTCCTTGCCCAGTTTAGGGCACAGAATCTGACGCAGAGACATATAAGCACTCATGATCTATTTATGAATGAATCAGCCTATGACACAGAAGAAATGAAGGATGCCCAGATGTTCACACACACACATATGCACGCACTCTGTATGTGCACACACACTTCCCCACTAAATTGGGAACTCAGTGCATTGCAGGGTCTGTGCTGTCTCTATATCCCTAGTACCTTATGGAATATCCTGGAAATAGTCAGTGCTCAATAAATGTCTGTGATTAATAATATTATAGTGTCTGTCTGTTCAGTTGGGGTTTTCTGGGGATAGAGTCTCTCTTTGGGGGCAGATGGAATGATTGATAGGAAACCCCAACTTTATTACTTCAGAGCCCTTTTTATATGTTCTACACAGCATGGGTTCGAGGGTTAAGTGTTGAAGGGCTGCAGCTGGGAAGGCAGCACTCCCAACAACTCAACAGCCTGTTCCTCTAATCCCAGTGCACCACAGGAATATCGGGTGTGTATCGAAGTGGAGGAAAGGGACAGGGTTGCTTTGTTTCCTGGGCTACTGTTTTCCCTGGTGCATTGCGCCAGATGGCGGGTTGTTCTCTACCCAGAGACCAGGAGGTGAGTAAGCAGTCTTGTCCATCCAATAAAGAAGCCAGTGAGGTAGGCTGGTCTGGGCGTTTAGCTGTGGGACTTGGTGTGAACAGCATGGCTTTTAAATGATACAGTCACAGTGGCCTGATAATTGTGTGACCAGTGCAGTTGTTGATCCTATGGATGGCAGCAGGGGAGGATCTCAGGACTGGGTAGTGTGACCAGAAGTCCAGCTTTGACCTGAAATGCAGAGAGTGAGTTACAAAGAGAGTGGAGTGCTCCAGGTGCTACACAATCACCAACACAATCACCAAGTTCAGGTGAGGTGACCTCATCCAGCCCAGGGCTCTGCTGAGTACAAGAAAGAAAAGCAAAGGGTGTATGTGTTGGGGAAACAGTAGCAATGAATGGAGAGGACAAAGGCAGAAACATTAGAAAAACTCTACCAATCTCAATTTGTGGCTGGGTCAGTAAAGTTCTTGTAGTTGAGTAAATGCAAAGGGAGGCTACAAACCCATACCAAGCACACATGAAGAGAAGCAGAGCAGAAAGGATCAAACAGACCCTGGTTGGGGCTGAGACACAGGATTACTACCATCTCCCTGTGGAGGAGGCTTCATGGTCAGAACAGGGTACATTTAAATGTATACAATAAAAATGTTTGCATTGATTGCTATCTTAGTACCATCAGGCTGCTCTAACAGAACACCATAGACTACTAGCTGAAACAACAGAAATTTATTTCTCACAGTTCTGGAGGCTGGTGCTGGCAGATTCAGTGTCTTCTGAAAGCCACTTCTTAGCTCATAAGTTGCCATTTTCTTACTACATCCTCACATGGGGAAAGGGGGAGGGAGCTCTCTGGGTTCCCTTTATACAGGCACTAATCTCATTCATGAGGGCTCTACCCTCTGACCTTATCACCTCCCAAAGTCCCACCTCTTAATACCATCACACTGGGGTTAGCACTTTAACATATGAATGGGCGGGCATTCCGTCCATAACAGGTGTTTTACTAAATCCATATAGAGTTTACTCTAGTACAGTTTCTTATCAGTTTGTTAATCTAGAGTTTCAGTTAAAAAAATAAATTAGGCACTGCTGAAAAAGAAATGACTGACCCTGAATGCACCCAGCTAGTTATTTTTCAGCTTTTCTACCAAGGCCAGTTGTAAGTGATAGTCATGGAAAGAGTTGCTCGACAAATGGCATCCCAGCCAGGGATTTTCAGTCTTTCCTAAAGGTGAGAAAGCTGATGTGTTCAAAGGTTTCAACTCAACTGGACCTTTCAGTAAGACTGGAGAGGTGTCATGGACACAAATTCGTTTAGTAGGAGCCTGAGAGAGAAGAATTAAGATGAGGTGGTGCCAAAGCTCGCTAACCTTTATTCTTAGGACCTAAATATAGCAACAAATTCTGAATTGAAAGAAGGGGATTATTTTCAGTCTGTAGGGAAGTTAAAGTTTATGTTATCCTAACTTTTTGACCCTATTTCATTTAATCAGGGTTTTAGCACTCATAGCTATCCTAAAACTATTGACTTTTTTTTTTTTTTAAAACCTGAGCCTGAAAAACAGACAAAAGACTGTATATTATATCTGTCTAATGATTTATCTTAAGAATCTGTGAACTGTGGAATCATGATTGTTAAGACCGAGAGACACCTGCTCACCTTTCTGAAATGAGTTGCTGAAAAGATATTCTGAGATTCAGAAAGGGTAAGGGATACAGTGTTGACCTTTTGAAGACAGGAAACCTTTGATGAACTATAGGACTCCAAGACAGTTCATTTAAAAGATAGTTTCAAAGCATTAGCTGGGGCTGGTTTCGTATGTGCATTACTGAAGCCCTCAGGTTGTCTTTTTACATAAACCCAGTGAAATAATGGCTTCCGCAGTTGTTCACACGTCGGCAACCCTCATGTGGCATCTTGCCTTCGGGGCTTTGTAACCGCTTTCAGTGTCTTTTGTGGACAAAATTAAACTTTCCTTACCATTTGACAGCATATAGCTTTCCTAAGATGGGCGTTAAGGAGAAAAGAGAAAGGAAAAGGTCACCAATACCATCTCCATGTAATTAAGGCAGCTAAATAAAATTGTCACTAATGACATTTACTAGATTCTATAATATGAGTCCCTGCTCTGGCCTCCAAATAAGTTAAGGATCCACTATTCATAAGATGTATAGACTGTAATCTTTGTTGCAGGTAATAGGGTATACACTTTTTTAAAAGCAGCCTTATTTTAGGGTTGTGTTTAGACTTGTGTGTTCTCTCTTTCTTTCTGCCTCTCTCTACCTGTCTGTTTCTCTGTCTTCATCTCGCTCTGTATATATACATATATATGTACATATATTCACATTTATCTATATGGACATATATGGATGAACATATATGCCTACATGTAAATGTATGTGAATATGCTTTTGTACGGTGATAATAATCAGTAAAGAATAAGTTAAAACTTAGAAAAAATAGCTTCAAATTTTGATTTATAGACCCAGGTATAATATCAATTTGTTTTCTTTTCATTCTTAAAAGACCCTAAAAATCAAAAGTAATTTATGAATTTTGGGGAGAGGTGGGGATTTGGAGGATGTGGAATTAATGACATTGTTTGGAGATTATCTATCTATCTATCTATCTATCTATCTATCTATCTATCTATCTAGAAGTTAAGAATTCTAAGCTGCTGACCTTAAATTTAGCAGTTTATACCAGTAAGAATGAGTCCCAAGCAATATTGTGTTTTCATCTATTGAAACATCACTATTTGGGAACACAGTAAATAACATCTATAGGGATACCAAGAATAACACACAATTCTGACCTTCCAATGATCTGTAATATAACTCAATGTTTTAGGGGTGTGGAGTGGAAGGTACATCCAGTTTGTATCAGGAAATGTTTCCTGGAAAGAGATGATTGTGAATCATGGGTCTTATCCACTAGCTAACAGGTCAGGGAGAAGCCTTGGCAGTAGAGGTACCGTGCGTCATGTGCCAAAGACATGAAAGAATATGTTGAGGAGGTGTGCGTGTTTGTTGTTAGAATTTAGGGTGAAACAGGAAGCTGAAGAGTCCTCTGAAGGAACTCCCAAGTTCTCCATCAGGCTGCTTGTGTGAAGACCACACAACTGGAGTTGGTGGTCTCTTTCTCTGTGTCCCCATGAGTGATGCCTATTTCTGTTGTTGGATTTTTCATGCCCAATTTTATTGTTCATGCCTGATTTGCATACTTGTCTGCAAAATAAACAGTGTCAGGACTGTGTTCCAGTTCTTATCGTAAAACCTGGAAAACAGTAAGTGCTCAATACCTGTTTATTAAACACATGAATAACTGTCTGTCTGGATGAGTGAATGATTATGCACAATTTGGGGATGAGAAAGTCAAGAATTGCCTTGGTTATCGAGCAACACTTCATAAAACCTTAATGGTTTCATTTTTCTCTTCCAGATTACTTGCAGCATATAATAGTCTTACTGATAAACACCTGACTGGATATTTTAACAACACAAGGATAAGACGGCATCTTTTAAGATCAGGGCTGGTAAGATTTGGTTTGCTTCCTACCTGCCCTCTTGTTTCATTGAATCCAGTAATTTCCTCCCTTTTCTGGTTTTCTCTTTGAGCTAATCAGTGACATCTACCCCCCCAAACCCCCACATCTTAGAAAAATTACTTCTTTTCCAGAGCTCTGATTATCTTTTTGAAGCTGTGTTTCAAAAGACAGGAAGAGAGGTCACAATGACTACTAAGGCTACTTATAAATTATTGAGGAAAAACCCTATGAGCTTCCAATAGCATGTTTTATTTATTTGTTAACTCATTTATTTATTCAACACGTTTTCATTGGACACATTCTATGAGCCAGGAACTTTTAGGGATTAAGCACAGAGAAGACTTTACTGTCTTCAGGAAAATATATTTTTAATAATCACAGAATATGGTGTGGAAGACATGAACAGTTCAAAAGTTCCCCTTGTGGAATGGAGGAGGCAAGATGGCAGAGAAATAGGGAGCTCCATACATTTCACTCGCCCCCATCTCTCAAACGAAGAAGGCCGGAAGCCATAGGAACCCTTACAGAATCCAGGAGTTTGGGAGGAAAAGGAGACAGAGTCCGCTGAGAAAACCTTATAGTGTGAGTGTGAACTGGGGAAGATAAAAATGGTCCAGGACCGGAGACACGGAGGGAGGGGAAGAAGCCCCTTTTGCGGGGAGCCACGGTAAGTCAAGGGGAAAAGAAAGAGCAGCTGAAACTCCTCAAGGAACTGTCCCTGTCCCTGGAGAAGAGAAAAATTTGGCTCGGGACACAGAGGGATCCGGTTTCCAGCTGTGCAGCTGACCTTGAGCTGGACACATTGGTCCCAGGCAACGGGAGAAACCGCTCCTCGGCTTGCCAGCTCGACCCGGAGGGGAAGCGGCGCGCCTGAAGCCGCTCTGCTGCTATTCTAGCTCCGCTCCATCCCCAGTGGGGAGGCGACAGACTTGAAACTGCACTGCTCAGAGGGACTTGGCATAAGGGTTTATTTCTGGAGATACCGATGGGGCGCAGGGACTAAGATCTGGAAACAAAGCATGGCTTGGGACATAGAGCACCGCCCACCTTGGCTAACCCTGCATAACAGGGAGATTGGACCCAAAAAAGTGAGTTGCAATGCATGGTTCGAGAAGGGACTGGGGCGCCGCCATTTGTCTCTCCACAACTATCAAGGCAGGACCTCAGGGAGCGGCTCACAGGACGCAGTGGAGCATAAGACCTGTCTACACCAAACCATGCCCATCCCTGCTAGAGATTTGTTTTTTTTTTTTTTTTTTTTAACCAGAGCGTGGGGCAAGACCAACATGAATGCACTACTCTGATTAATTCTAGATCAATTCTCTCTATTCATATATATTTTCCCTTGTCTCATTCGTATCCCTCCCCTCTGCTGGACTGGGCACTCTGGTCATTGGTTTGCTTAAACAGTCACGTTTAATCCATTCTCGAGATATATATTCTACACCTCCACTGCTACCTTTCTATCTCTCTCTCTTTGGAGTAATCAGACTATATAGTTTCTCTGAGTTACATTATCTCTGTTTTTTTCTCTTCACCTCCTACCATATTCTCCTCTGTCTCTCTCTGAATTAATGCTCTTAGTCTCTCTGTCTGGTCATCGTCCAATTTCACTTCCTCCCTGCCCTGTCATTTCTCTCTTTGTATATGCCCTTCCATCAGCACTGCGTACACCCTGCTCTTGTAGCTGGGAATTCTGGTTTTATGCTTTTAGACTGTCCTTTGCCTTTTGTTTTTTTTTTCATTTTGCTTTTCTTTTCTTCTTTTTTTTCTTTATTCTTTTTTAATTTTAATTTTTATTATTTGTTTTTCCTCCTTCCTCTTTTTTTTATTTTTTCCCTTCTTTGTTTTTTCTTTCTTTTTCTTTTTCCCTTTTGGTTTGCGTGTTTGTTGGATTTATCTGTGTGTTTGTGTGCCTTTGTTCCCTGTATGTTTGTCTGTCTGTTTTCCTTTCCAGGGCTCCCCAAGAAATAAGCCAAAGCACACATGGTGGAGTCCCAAATATCCATGGTGGAGGGAAATAAAATAACCAAGGTCTCAACAAGAGAGACCAAGAAACACCATTCACAGAATACTTCCTGAATGGACAGGCCCTGGACAATCAAAGAGCCTCTTTAATATAGCAGTACTCGCAGATGCAGAATGCATAACAAGTTTTTAAAACTAACAAGAGACAGAAAGCTAGCCAAAATGATGAAACGGAAGAACTCTCCTTTAAAGAAATTCCAGGAAGAAATGACAGCGAAGAACTGCTCAAAATAGATATAATTGAACAAGAATTTAGAACAATAGTCATAAAATTAATTGCTGGCCTTTTTGAAGGCATGGAAGACATCAGAGAAACTATTGCTACAAAGACTATGGAGCTTAAAAATAGGTGTGATGAATTAAAAAATGCTATAAATGAGATGCAAAATAAAATGGAAGCTTCCAATGCATGGATTGAAGAGGCAGAGAGGATAATAAGTGAATTAGAAGACACAATTATAGAAAAAGAGGAAACCAAAAGAAGAGAGATAAACTGATCCAGGAACATGAAAGAAGAGTTTGAGAGCTGAGCGATACAATCAAACAGAACAATATCCATATCATAGGAGTTCCAGAAGAGGAAGAAAGAGGGAAAGATGCTGAAGGAGTCCTTGAACAAATTATAGCAGAGAACTACCCCAATCTGGGGAAGGAAACAGACATTGAAATCCAAGAGGCACAGAGAATATCTCTCAGACGTAACTTGAATCGGTCTTCTGCACGACATATCATCATAGTGAAACTGGAAAAATATAAGGACAAAGAGAGAATTCTGAAAGCAGTTAGGGTTAAAAAGGCCCTAACATACAAAGGGAAACCTATCAGAGTGGTGACAGACCTATCTACTGACACTTGACAGGCCAGAAAAGAATGGCAGGAAATCTTCAATGTGATGAATAGGAAAAATATANATGGAGAAATATATATCATGCTACTGGAAGTCAAAAGAAAGCTGGAGTAACTCTACTTCTATCAGACAAACTGGACTTTAAAGTAAAGGCAGTAACAAGGGATGAAGAAAGGCATTATATAATAATTACAGGGTCTATCCATCAGGAAGAACTAACAATTATAAATGTCTATGCACCAAATACAGAAGCACCCAAATACATAAAACAATTAATCACAAACAGAAACAATCTTATAGATAAGAATATGCCAATAGCAGAGGACTGTAATACTCCACTAATAGCAATGCACAGATCAACTAGACAGAAAATCACTAAAGAAACAATGGAGGTGAATGACACATTGGACCAGATGGATTTGACAGATATATTCATAACTCTACATCCTGAGGCCATGGAATTTACTTTCTTCTCAAGTGCTCATGGCACATTCTCCAAATAGATCACATACTGGGACATAAAGCAGCCCTCAATAAACGTAAAGAATTGAGATCATACCATGCACACTTTCAGATCACAATGCTGTGATACTTGAAATCAACCACAGGAAAATGTCTGGTAAACCTCCAAAAACATGGAGGTTAAAGAACACCCTACTAAAGAAGGAATGGGCCAATCAGGCAATTAGAGAAGAAATTAAAAAATATATGGAAACAAATGAAAATGAAAATACAACAGTCCAACCTCTATGGGATGCAGCAAAGGCAGCCCTAAGAGGAAAGTACATAGCACTCCAGGCCTATTTCAAGAAATTAGAAAAAGTGTAAGTACAAAATCTAACAGCGCACCTAAAGTAACTTGAAGGACAGCAACAAGAGCACCCCAAACCCAGTAGGAGAAGAGAAATAATAAAACTCAGGGCAGAAATAAAAGACAGTTGAACAAATCAATGAAACCAAGAGTCGGTTTTTTGAAAAAATAAACAAAATTGACAAACCTCTAGCCAGGCTTCCCAAAGAGAAAGCCCCCCAATAGACAAAATCGTGAATGAAAATAGACTTATTACAACCAACCCCTCAGAAAAACAAGCAATTATCAGGGAATACTATGAAAAATTATATGCCAACAAATTGGACAGCTTAGAAGAAATGAACAAATTCCTAAACACACCCTCACTACCAAAATTCACATGAGAAGAGATAGAAAATCTGAACAGACCCATAACTAATGAAGAAATGGAATCAGTTATCAAAAATCTCCCAACAAATAAGAACCCTGGGCCAGATGGGTTCCCTGGGGAATTCTACCAGACATTTAAAACAGAGTTAATACCCATCCTTCTCAAGCTATTCCAAAAAAAAAAAAAGAAATTGAAGGAAAACTTCTGGACTCATTCTACAAAGCCAGCATCACTTTGATTCCGAAGCCAGACAGAGACCCAGCCAAAAAAAGAGAACTACAGGCTAATATCCTTGATGAATATGGATGGAAAAATCCTCAACAAGATACTTGCAAATCAAATCCAATAGCACATAGAAAAAATTATCCACCATAATCAAGCAGGATTCATTCCTGGGTTACAGANACTATAAAAAACTTATGAAGGAAATTGAAGAAGACACAAAGAAGTGGAAAAACCTTCTTTGCTCATGAATCGAAAGAATAAATATAGTTAAAATGTCATTACTACCTAAAGCAATCTATACCTTCAATGAAATCCCAATCAAAACTATACCAGCAGACTTCTCACAACTAGAACAAACTATCCTAAAATTTGTATGGAACCATAAAAGATCCTGAATAGCCAAAGCAATATTGAAGAAGAAAACCAAAATGGGAGGCATCACCATCCCAGACTTTAGCCCCTACTACAAAGCTGTCATCATCAAGACAGTATGGTATTGGCACAAAAACAGACACATAGACCAATGGAATAGAATAGAGAACTCAGAATTGGACCCACAAATGTATGGCCAACTAATCTTTGACAAAGCAGGAAAGAGTATCCAATGGAAAAAAGACAGCCTTTTTAACAGATGGTGCTGGGAGAACTGGACAGCAACATGCAGAAGAATGAAACTAGATCATTTTCTCACACCATACACAAAAATAACCTCAAAATGGATAAAGGACCTGAACGTGAGACAGGAAACTATCAACACCCTAGAGGAGAAAGCAGGAAACAACCTCCTTGACCTCCACCGCAGCAACTTCTTACTTGACACATCCCCAAAAGCAAGGGAATCAAGAGCAAAAATAAACTATTGGGACCTCTTCAAGATTAAAAGCTTCTTCATGGCAAAGGAAACAATCAATAAAACTAATTGGCAACTAACAGAATGGGAAAAGATAGTTGCAAATGACATATCAGATAAAGGGCTAGTATCCAAACTCTGTAAGGAACTCACCAAACTCCACATCCAAAAAACAAATCATGCAGTGAAGAAATGGGCAGAAGACATGAACAGACACTTCTCCAAAGAGGACATCTAGGCCAACAGACATGAAATGATGCTCAGCATCCCTTCTCATTAGGGAAATACAAACCAACCTCCTCACGCTGGTCAGAGTGGCTAAAATGAACAAATCAGGAGACTCTAGATGCTGGCAAGGATGTGGAGAAATGGGCACCCTCCTACACTGTTGGTAGGAATGTAAACTGGTGCAGCCCCTTGGAAAACAGTGTGGAGGTTCCTCAGGAAACTAACAATAGAACTCCCCCATGTCCCAGCAATAGCACTGCTAGGAATTTACCCAAGGGATACAGGAGTGCTGATGCATAGGGGCACATGTACCCCAATGTTCAAAGCAGCACTCAACAATAGCCAAAATATGGAAAGAGCCTAAGTGCCCATCAACTGACGAATGGATCAAGAAGATGTGGTCTGGGGAGCCTGGGTGGCTGAGTCGGTTAAGCATCTGACTTCGGCTCAGGTCATGATCTCACATTTGTGGGTTTGAGCCCCATGTCCGGCTCTGCGCTGATAGCTAGCTCAGGGCCTAGAGCCTGCTTCTGGTTCTGTGTCTTCCTCTCTCTCTGACACTCCCCTGCTCATGTTATCTTTCTCTCTCTCAGAAATAAATAAAACAAAACAAAACAAAAAAGATGTGGTTTATCTATACAATGGAATACCACATGGCAATGAGAAAGAATGAAATCTGGCCATTTGTAGCAACATGGATGGACCTTGAGGGTTTTATGCTGAGCAAAATAAAGTCAGGCAGAGAAGGACAGATACCATATGTTTGCATGTATAGGTGGATTAGGAGGAACTTAATTGATGACCATGGGGGAGAAGAAGGGGAAAAAGAATTGGGGAGAAGGAGGGAGGCATACCATGAGAGACTCCTGAGTGCTGAGAACAAACAGAGGGCTGATGGGAGAGGGAGAGAGGGGAGGGGGGATGATGGACATGGAGGAGGGCACTTGTTGAGATGAGCACTGGGTGTTATATGGAAACCAACTTGACAATAAACTATTTAAGAAAAAAAATTCCCCTTGAATTTTAAAAACTTTCATTTCCTGGATGGTTTATTGATGACATTAGTGTCTTTTCTTAGCTCTAAAGCTATCATTTCCACAAAATTTCCATTCTTCTAAATGTATTCAATGTGAAAATCTTTAAAAAATACTACAGTTTTCCACTGGAATAAATAGGCGTGGTTTTACAAAGTGTGTGAGTAATGATTTTAGCTGTTTACCTTCTTAAAACGCAATGAATTTCCTTAACTCTTGTTGCCATGGTGTTGAAAGGATATGAATTATGTTTCTAATTGTTGTTTCTGTGCTTGGAACTCTGGCGTAGATCTCTTGAGAGCTTGCTTTTTGTCTCCTGGGGCTTTGTTATCAGACAAACCTGGCTGAAACTTGGCTCTGCCATTTACAAGTCATAGAATCTGGGGCAAATCACATACTTGCTCAGCTCCACCTTCCTCACTTGTGAAATGAAGATAATGATACCCAGTCCTCAGGACTGTTGCAGCAATAAGAAATGTGTAATAAATGCTTGTTGCAATTGTTGTGGTTACTATTAACATTCCCTCTTTGAATAACAACAATTGGTAAGCTTTATGTATAAATGGAAAGGACTTTTTATTTACTTATTAGCATCATTAGCAAGTGTGTATTGAACATTGGTTATGTGCATGACAACTCAAAAAAGGAAGATTTCTCTAGAACTTATTTGTGTTGAGCATCATTTGGGAACTTGTTAGATGCAAATTTTAGAGCCCCACTCCAGGCCTGTTGAGTCAGAAGCTGGAAAGTGAAGCCCACCAATCAATTTTCAACACTTTGTCCAGGTAATTCTGATGTGAGCTCAAATTTAAGAACTTCTGCCTTATAGGAGCTTCCAGTCTAGTTAGGGAGATCAGATCTCCCAGCGGGAGAAACAGGGACACCTATTAACTGAGGAGGGAGCCACAGTACAGGACGTTCTCAACATTTATTCTCAGCTGGAAACATATTACATGATATCCAGTGGACAACACATCTCAAAGACTGTAACTGAGTTGTGATTGGAAACACTTTCTAGAACCACGTCCCCTTTTTCCATTAAGGGGAAAAAAAGATATTAAAAAAGATCGTCAGTAACCAGTCACCTGTAACACAAATCTCCTTGGTCCCAGCACTCCAATATGTTGCCACAACAATGTTCAAAACCTACAGTTTTCAAAATTAAGAAATATGTGGGCTGGGGTTAGACCTGAAAGAGCAGGGCATAATTAAGTGGAAAGGAAGAAGATCAACAATCCAGGAAGGATAAGCCCCTCTATTTACAGAATATACAGAAGAATACCACAAATATGCTCTCAGGAAGGATTAAAAGCAAAGAAAAACACGTAAATAAAAACCAGAAACTACCACTCCTGACATTTTCAATGATGCCAATTGAAAGCAATCTGGACTCTTTTATATGTGCAGCACTGCATATTCTGAAAGAAATCTGACTCACAACATATTAAATTACATTCTGGGTTGGAGAGTGGAAGGAGAAAAAACAGTGTGAAAATAAAGTAATGAAACCAATTGTTTTTAAAACAAACTGATGAGAACCTCTATAGCTTACATGCTTTGCCCTTCAAAGTTATTTCCTGTGAGATCATCAGTCCTGTGATCACTGCTCCTTTTCATTGCTTCAAGGTAGCACTCTACCTCTTCTTCCCAAAAAAGAGACATGAAAAGAACACCTGGGTTCCATCAAGGAGAAATTGTGACTCTAATGAAAACCTTGCCAAGTGCGCCACCTGTGTGTGTTTTTTCAATGATGGTACATGAGACTGATTTTTTTCCTTTATGAAATATTCATTAAGAGTGAAAGTTTATCAACCATAGTAGTATGTTCTTTTAGGCTTAGAAGACGCTGCCACTCTCTCTGTCTCTTTGTCATGCCGTCTCTCCATTTATGGTAACAAACAATGCATTTTCTGCTTTGTATTTCCATATATGTTTTATCATGAAACAGATCACAAGAAGTGGGAGAATACTTTCTGAAAAAGAATACAAACTAAATATCATGAAGAGGGATCACCAAAAATATATCCGGGAGTGCCTAGCTCAGGCTATTTTCCATAAGGTTCTTGATATGGAGGTAAAGTATTCACATTTTCTTTATAACAGATATTTTCTAATATGATAATTAATACTACTTCTGTACTCAGAAACAGAGGAATTCCTCCTGTATTTCATTAAAAAGGAATGGAACAAGGTGCCCTGAGAAATACTCTATAATCTCTGGGTAGCAAGGAGCCAAGAGACTGAAGTAAGCTCTTCTCTGTTTCAGTTACAGAAAAATATGGACATCATTATATATTTTGTGATATTTAATTTAACAAATGTAGATTTTTAATCCTTAATGGCTACTCTAAAACATACCAGCCCTCACCATCTGTACCTCAATTTCCATTTGCTAAAAAAAAAATGACATCTGCTTAAATATCAGTAATTCCACTGCCATGAATTATTTCAGATTTGTTATTCTTTTAAGGTTCTGAAGCTGAGCCGTATGCTAAATTTCAGGGACTAGGCATTGAAACATCTGCTGTCCCTCCCACTTTAGGCCACATTGGTCAACGTAGATTCATAAACCAAGCATCAACAACTTTTTTGTCAAATCTGACATGGCATTTTTAGTAGGATATCTAGCTAACTTGATAAATTATTTTAGCCTTGCTCTATGGAACTTATAGTTTCAAGCATCAACACCATTTTAATCTCTTTGAAAAAGCATGTCACTTTTTGGCTTGACCATATAGCAGTAAATCAGAAAGCTTGGCTGGTAAAATCATTGACCTGTGAGTGCAGTAAACATTTATGAACAACTGTAGAATCACCAGTAAACCAATACTAAGTGTAGTGGCACTGAAAATATTTATTATTATGTTACCATTAAAATGAACAAGCGTTGCATTCAGATAAGATGTATAGGATCTGTTAATTAGGAATTCATTTTATGCTTTATAAATGTGCATGAGTTATATGGAATAATTCAAATTCACTTGCTTATAAAAGTATTAGTTGCAATTCTGCAACTAATGTTAAAAAATAGTATAGTAGATTAATGTATTCTTACTTTCATGTTCAGCGAATAGACACCAGGTTTTGTATTAGCTTTGATCCTTAAAGTTTTGGTTTTCTCCACTTTCATGTAACTTACACATCATAACTGTTGAATATGCTATTACTTAAGAGTCTTTATATATACTTAAAATTTGGAATAAATATCTTAGATAAGTGTTAATATGGAATATATAATATANATGATATGTAATATATTAATATAATTAACAAATAGAATAGCTGTCTCTAAGTTGTCACATTTGTCTCACATTTAGTTTATGCTGATGCTATTTACCAATGTTGTTATATTAGCATTCATGTATTTGTTCATACCACAGACATTTATCATTAATTGTAGGCTTACCACATACCAGTATGAAGCTATGTGACATAGCTATGAGACATAGCTATGAGATATAAAATTAAAAAAACAAAAGCAAAAACATACCGTAGAAAGTGATCAAATGGTAGAAGAGAGGGAAAACAGACCTAGTTCAGGGAAGTAGAGAATGATGATTTGCTTCTGTGAAAGTCAGAGGAAGCAGAACAGAGGTCCTGCTATTTGAACTGGATCTTGAAGCCTGTGTGAGGCTGCATGTGAAAGCATGAGAAAAACATGTGAGATAGCGAGGTCAGCAGGTGCAATGTTACAGGGGAAAGACCATTGTGGATGGGCAGGGAAGCTCACTGAGGCCACACTGCAAGGCAGGTTGGTTGAAGGAGGGGCAGGAAGAGGCACTCTTCAGTAAGCTGGGGCCTGCTTTCTGGAAGGCCTTCAATTGCTAACTAGGTCTGGACCATAGGTGATGAGGTGATGAGATGTTTTTTCAGCAGGGGCATGAAATAAATGAGCAGAGTAGCATTAGACAGATGATGTTGCTAAAAATGTGGGAGATGGATTAATGAAGTGGAAAAGATTAGAGGTGGGAGGTCAATTAGGAAGCTGTTGCCCAAGGGTAATGGCTCACAGCAGTCAAGGAAACGCTGGGGAAAGGCAGCTGTCCCTGGAGATGCGAAGGGGGAGAGAGACTGACACTGAATGAGGATGGAGTGGGGAGAAGGCGCCAGAGCAACTCTGGGGGTGCTAGCTTGCGGTGCACTGCTGGGGCTCAGGAATTACCTACCGCAGGGAGTTAGAGGGAGCCCTCGGTGGTAGAAACCCGGGCTCCATGGAGAGGTGTCCTGGAAGCCAGCAGGCTCTCACAAGCTGCACGTACAATGGTTAAACAGGTAAGTACTGGGGGAAAAAGGACTCTGGTCTGACCCAGAGGCAAAACGTTGGTGGCCTTGGTGAAGAGGAGGGGCAATAGGAGAGAGGGCTGCAGAGACTTAGAAATAAATGGAAGATGGAAAATGACTAGTAGCGAATCTAACAAAATGGTGATCAGTGGGTGAGAGACCAAGGAAGAGGGATAGAAGAAAGAGAAGTGTCTGAAGAGGTGGATGATACCTGGGTAGGGAAGGATTGAGTCTGCGGGATCCTAACGGCAGCACAAAGAGATCAAAAATACAGGATAAAACCACTCTTTAAAATGCTCTCAAATATGTCTGAATGATTTCAAATAGAATTGTAAGCACATTATTTTCATATGGGGTTTATTTCTAAATTTTTTTAAATCGTTTTTATTTATTTCTGAGAGAGAGGGAGAGAGAGACAGCATGAGCAGGGAAGAGTCAGAGAGAGGGAGACACAGAATCTGAGGCAGGCTCCAGGCTCTGAGCTAGTTGTCAGCACAGAGTCTGATGTGGGGCTCGAACCCACGAACCGTGAGATCATGACCTGAGCCAAAGTCAGATGCTTAACTAACTGAGCCACCCAGGTGCTCCTATTTCTAAATTATATAATTAATATAATATATTACAGAAAATTAGGAAAATGCAAGAAAGTATATCAAGGAAAATAACCACATAAAATCCTTTGTCTCAGAGAGAACTGCTATTAACACATTTCCTTTTAGTCTCTATTCATATGTATACATTAATAAAAATATACTTTGTTATGACTGGGACACGGTTGTGTGAAAAATAAGTAAATAAGTAAAAACCAAACAAATAGGAAGTTAGTGTCCAATAGACTGAGCTTCAAATTACAGTTCCACCACTGACTAAATATGTGACCTGGGACAAGTTCATGGTCTTCTGCCTCAGTTTCTACACTTGTGGAGTGAGACCACTTAGCAATCAGCATTGTTCCAAAGGAGATGGTGTCCATGATGCATCTTCCTAGCACATGGGCAGTCACACAATATAAGTATGATCAATTCAATTTTACTTTGCTCCTGCATTACATCCATTTTCAAACTTTTTTTTAAACAAATTCTTTATGAATTTTATTGTAATTATTATATTCTATTCCATTATACAGATGTGGCCAAAAGGTAACCCTTCTCTATAAGGTTTATATTGCTTCTGAATTTTTGCTTTGAAGAGAAAAATCCTTTCAGGTAGCATCATTGTGTATAACACAGATATGTTTTCTTTTAATCCCAATTTCCTCCTAGTTTTAGAACGATTGAGACCCTTTTCACCACTTTATGTTAGGGATTGGTTTTCCAAAGAGTTGTACCAATTTATATTGCCACTTGCTCATGTATGCAGGTGATTCTTCTCCATCTAAATGACAAGAGGTGGGGGCACCAGGAATACAGCTAGCTGGTGGGATTATTTTCCTCTAAAAAACTCTTGGCTATAATTGATATGATCTTTTCCTCCATTCTTTCCTGTGTGCTTAGCGTTACCATCAACTTGAAATAAAGAAAAAACTGGAGACCTTAGCTAGAAAGGAACGAATTCAGAGATTTAAGGTAAGGAGCTACACAATTCTCTTTTACTTCATAATATTATTTTATGAGTTTAAAAGCCAATGGTGCTATTATTGAAGTTTTTTGAGGCACTTTACTTTTGGGTAACTCAGCTGAAGTCAGGTGATGGTTTCACCAAGACTATACCTTGGCCACCATTATTTCAGAAAATCTGGGCAAAATAGGAGCTTATTGTGCAAAATAAATTTTATAAGGTACAAACCTTTCAAAGGAAACATGAAAACATTCTTTTCAAGTTTGAAATTTTGCTTTTGTCTTTTCTTGATTGATATGTGATAAACACCATAGGATTCTTGTTCTTTGTCTTAAAAAGCTGAAAATAGATGATGTTCCCAAAGTGATTGGGAAAATGGATTCTAAAACTTATCCAATGGCACATTTTCATGCAAACATGACCCTTGAAAATAGATGGCAGGGAAGATCTATTTGGCAAATAAAAGCATTAAGATTTTAAACATTCTGTACAAGGCATTTAAAAATTCCTTGTTTTTCCATTTTTGTATTTGATATCCCTTCTTTGAAGTGAACTTACAAAACATATAAATTTGAATCAAGATGATAAGAGATTCAATTAAGCATGCTTGAAAGGCTTCAGTTTAGGTTGGCAGTTTTATTCGATTTCTTAAGCCACTCAAACTCACATGTTATTCTTTATTTTCTGTGTCATATTACAAATGTGGGGCCTAAGACACATTTCACAGGCTAAGGACTATTTGCAAAGCTTCTGTAGAATAACTTGCTGTAGAAAACGGTCATATTTCCCTCTTGCCTGATAGACTCAAATCTATTTTGTCGTGGTCAAAAGATAATCTTGTTAGCAAAGTGTTAAATAACAGTAGATGGGACAGTTTTTCAAGATCATAGAAGGTGTGTAGAGATCTGTGGTTAATTCAACTTTGCCAATATTCTCCAGCATCAAGAACTGAGTTATAGATTCTCTGACTTACTGATGAAATGCTCATGGAGAAGAATGGCCACTGGAAATAGTAGCAAACACTGCTTGAAGCAGTGTGTGGTTCACTCTCATTCAGCTTGCCAGACACACAGGCATGTTACAACAGTGGCAGAAATTCCTGACGGACATTCAGTTCCTCTCTCTGTGATTTGTATCTATAACTGTTTTCACTTTATAGCTGTACTTAGTGAAAGACCTATAATTTAGCCTCCTTTTATGTAATATGCAGCCCTCTTGCTTGGGACATGATTTAATTATTTTTTAAGGGAGTAAAGTAATATTTGCTGGTAGTCTTTACTAATCAGAGTTGTGAAGAGCATTGTGCTTCTTGTAGTGATCTGCTTAAAGTGGATTAATAAATAGCATTATTGCTAAAACTCAGGATGCACTGTATCCATTGCTATTTCTTTGAGTACAGCTGTTTCTCCCACCATAGGAGACTGAAATTTCTGCCTCTCACGACCACACCCAATGCCCCAGTACAGCTGTGGAACTTTTTCTGACTGTCATGATAGACTTCAGAAGGAACACTTTTATAAAATGTTTATTTATGTTGAGAGAGAGAGAGTGAGAGCTAGCACAGGAGGAGCAGAGAGAGGGGGGAGAGAGAATCCCAAGCAGGCTCCACGCTCAGTATGGAGCCAGACGTAGGGCTCAATCTCATGGCTATCATACCATGACCTGACCCCAAATCAAGAGTTGGATGCTTAACCGACTGAGGCACCCAGGCACCCCAGAAGGAACACTATCAAAAGTAATGAGAAAGGACTTCTTTAATAATATATTAACTCTTACTTGTCAGGCAGGTTTAGTAATTACATTACTAATTATGCATCAACTTGTTAAATCACTTTCTTATTCTAGGGAGAATCCACAAGATGGTCTATAGAAAATAACATGCCAATCCTGTCTCCCCACCCCCCAGTTGGCCCAAAGACTAACCGTGGCCATAGTGTTCTGGTTGATGAAGGAAATTCCAGTCCAATAACACTGGTAAGTCATATTAAACACTCTGTCATGTACCATTCCAACTAATTGATAATTTCCAATTACTCTCAGAAAGAATGCTTTCTGAGTATCTGTCTGTATAATTCTCTGAATCCTACTGAATGACAAAGTAGTTTTGTATCTGTTCAGCTGTCTTTACTGAATGTCCCATAGTCAATAATTCACCTATGTTAAATTATTTTGAGAGAGAGAGTGCAAGTGGAGGAGGGGCAGAGAGTCCAAGCGAGAGAAAATCCAAAGCAGGCTCTGCACTGCCAGCACAAAGCAGGGCTTGAACTCATAAACTGTGCAATCATGATCTGAGCTAAAGTTGGATGCTTAGCCAACTGAGCCAGCAAGGTGCCCCATAGATTTGTTTTCTTAAAGTGTGGATTACTTATGCTACTTATATACTCAAATGCCTTTACTGGCTCTGTGACATGTTTAGAAAAACCTAGATTCTTTCACCTGACATTTAAAACTCTAAGCCATATGACCTCAATTTAACCAACTCAATATTTCCCCTCATGATTACCCTTTAGCACCCTACAATGCAGCAAGTTTGTGGAAGCATGAGTCATTCCACATATGTTCTATATTTTCTGACCTCTGGGTTTTGTCTTGCTCTTCCCTCCACTCTCACCTTATCTGTAAAACTTATTTATGCACACAAACTCAGTCATACTATATATCATGGTGGGCCATATACTTATATTTGTGCTTCTTTTATCAAAAGCATGTACACACTCTCTGACAAAAATAGTTAAATATACAGATATTCTGTTTAAAGAAATTTCATGCTGACATTTCATCCTAGTTTGATTCACTTATAATATAGAGAGGATATTTGCTTGAAGGAAGCTAAGGTAGCTTGAAATAATATGGATACAGGAAAAGATTTGCAAAATATTTGCTGGAGGTTGATGGTTTAAGTTGTAAATGAATTGGTTGATCACATCTTTATTCTTGCTTTGTGTGGCCTAATATATTTCCTTGTTAGCATGAACACTTTTTTGGATTGCACAATATTTACAGAGAAATTGCAAAGCTTTCACAGATTGTTGAAGTAGGTTCATCGCATATAGTGTTAAGCTTTGACATTTTTCAAAGGTAAATATGTTTTGACATTTCCCGATGAACAGCTCAAGTTATGAAAAGCAACCGTTTTCCCTGTGTTGATACCATATTTCCAAGCTTCATTTCAATGTATACGTACACAAATAATTCCTTTTTTTTTTTTTTTTGAATGGCAAATTCACTAGGCTCTCAAAAGCTTAACCTGGTTGAAACAAAAGAAACAATCAAGTGCTGTTTTCTGTCTTCCCACCTGTTTCAGAGAGGAAAAAACCCTTGAAAGGCTTTCTTTTCAATTTTCCAGCTGAACACCCTCAATAAGTAGTTTATGATACATCCAGGAGATCTTAATGTGGCAGGAGTGAGAAAGTAATTTAAAAATTACAGGAAACACTGACACCAGCACTTCAGAAGCCTTTCTATCTGGTAAGCCACAGTTCTTCACTTGGTCACCCCCTATGGTGCAAGCACCACTGGGGAGTACCTATTGTGATTTCAGAATTGTAGTTCCCATTTTACAGAAATTCAAATCTTCCTTTTCTCCCAACTTGGATGCATATCCTTTAAATTTGACTCCTGACCTCCATGTGCCATTGAGATGGAGATAATAACCCTTTTGGGATATTACCATTGACTTTTCTTTTATCTTTCTTGAAGGAAGAAAGAAAGCATCCAGTGAATAGTTATTGCACTTGGTCACTAATTGAACCTAAACTTTCAGAGTAGCATATAGGCTTTTAGCTGCACCATTCCCATTAAAACTGTGGAAAGCCATTCAACTAATTCTGCACAAGCTTGGGAAATTCACCCCGGAGATCTTCTACTCAGAACTGGAAATGCTCAGCTAAGCTGAGTAATCACCAGGTAGTCAATTTCAATTCACATTCTGGTACGGTTTCGAAAATGTTAAGCTACAGTGCCATATTTATTCCAAGAAAATATATTACAAACAGTTTCAAATATAGCAAATTTAAGGTGGCTTTTTGATGTGAACTACAACAGTTTGTAGCTCACAGCTGTTAGTTGAATGATGCAGATTTGTTTTTAGAGATAAATGTAATCAGTTAAACATTTGACTGCCATATTCATCTAACTGAATGATATCTGTATGCAAATGAGGGAAATAAAATTTAGAGCACAGAAGCCAATAGATCATGTTCTAGTTTATAGTAACCTGCTTTCTTAAATTCCTACATTAGATTTTCAATGTGTTTGTGTTCAGTTGAATTATTTGACAAGAGAAAGTCTTAGGCATATTTGTTTTACAGTGTTAAGAATTCTTTTGGATGATCTGATTTCCTTGTTCAGAAACCTCTAGTATGATATATCTTTGTGGGTTTTAAGACATTTTACCTTTTGGCTCATAGAGCCTTATGTCCTATTTCTTTAAATCAAATGTTGCCTTGGTCAATCCACTAAGGATTCCGTACAGGTCACGAAATAGGTTCGTGTGCAGAGACCCAAGATAACAATGACTTAAACATAAGGATGTCCTTCCCACTGCAACACACTTATGTGAGTTTCAGCTGTTGTGCCCATCTTTACTGTATGAGCTCATCAAAAGCTCAGACTCCTATTTGTGTCATTGATCTGTGAGACTTAGTGTGTCATCTTCATATACTTAAGCCAAGACGGCATATCACCGTGTGAATATTTCAATCAGAGGGAAGGGGGTAAAGGGAAAGTGACAGCACACTTCTTCAAAAGGCATGATCTAGAGGTTTCATTTATCACTTCTGCTCACATCTGGTTGGACAAGTCTGAGGCATATATCCATACAGAGCTGCAAGAGATGCTGGGAAATACAGTTTTTATTTATGATAGCGATGTTCCCTGATAAAAATTCTATGACTAGTGAAGAAAGGAAAACAGATACTGGGAAATTTTTGATACCTTTCCCATGTCTGTCTCACAAGTGGCTTTCTACTTACTTGGATGTTCGAAGTTATCATTCTTCTTCTCTGCTCATCTATTTTCTTCTCTTGCTCATACATTTGGATAAAACGCTTCTGTGAAAACTTGAATTTGTCCTAGTCTCATTGGTTTATTCCAAATAATATTTAGTTCTAAGTCCTGTTAGTTCTTACTTTGTTTTTGTTGTTATTGTCTCTGTGGCAGTGTTTGTGTGGTTTATTTGGCATTAATTGTCTTGTGTTGCATTAGATGTTAAAAATTACTTTTTAATTCCCTCATAGTGCCTATAGTTGGAATCCAGTGAATGCTGAGTTAACAAAATCAGACATTTAGTGACGTATGACATACTTGTAAAGATGGCACTCAGACCAAATTGTGGTGGTAGGAGCTGCCTTATCATCATTTTTTATGTACTTACACAACACTTTTTCAGAGCTGAATATTTGTTGTTCACTGTTCTTGAGTCAGTGCATTAAGCCTTAATCATGGGTCATTTATATACCGTCGTTCTAACTCTCTTGCCCAAATATACATATACTATTCTTTACAAGTTCCTACTTGTAATAGAACAATAGAGCCAAAAACCTTGTTTTTTCTTTTTGAGACATTGCTGATCCTTATACTAAACCCATAGTGTTCTGTCAGTAACACAAAAAGCATTTCTGGTCTTCCATGCCCACACTTTTTGTATTCTTTATAGTACATTCTTGATTAGAAAATGCATCAGTCAGGGTCTCAGCAGGAAACAGATGGCTCACACAAATAGGGTAATTAGGAAGAGTTTAATGAAGAAACTATTTACAAAAATGCCAGCAGGGTTAAGGAAAACCAACTGGGGATGTTAAGCCTGCTGGGGTCAGCATGATGGGAAATCACAGCACCTAGGCCAGAGAGGGAGAGGGAAAGATTGGGTACCAGCACCAGCAGACAGGACTTGTCGGCTAGGAGAGGACTGCCCGACAGGAGCTGTGGACTCAGCTGACCCATCACAACCTTTGGTAGGAAAGGTCCAGGAGAATTGAGACCCCAACCTCCTGCGTCCTGTCTTCTGATCTCCTGCCGGTGCCTAACATCAGCCAAATCCAACTGGAATCCTGAGATTAGTTGGTGCAGTCAGTAGAGAAATGACTCCCAGAGGGCAGAACAGGGCAGAGAAGGCAGAAGAGGGGCAAATGGAAAAGGTCCAGCCTGGAAAACCTCTCCATTTTTACACAGTGTTTTCCAGTTGCCGATTACTGTTTTTCATTTTTGCTTTCCTAATATTTCAAGGGAGAAGTTGAATAAATGGTAATACATTAGAGTTAAGCATCCAACTTTCCTCTTTTTGAATCATATTGTCTGCTTTTACTTCAGCACCAATCTTAAGACAGAAAGGACTCACAGTAGTTTATGTTGAAAACATTTAAATGGAAATGAGTCCATTCCAATCATATCTCTTTAGATCTCTAAAATAGGAACATTATTCAAGGTAACATTTAATTGAGCAAAGCCATTTTATGCACCGAATAAATTATGTATTGTCAGCAAGTTTACAAAATGAATAAAATACAGGAACCTAGCAGAAAACATCGCCTTTGTCTAGAATACTCTATAATTGTGGCATTTAGTTATGTAGAGGACTTCCACACCATATGTTTTAACAAATACTTTGGGTCATAAGGCTATGTATAATGGAAGGATATAATTAAAGTTTAATCTGTTCAGTAAAAAGGCACCATTAATTACTCTAGGCAATTTGTTGGGTTATTAATTGGTTCTGGAAACATGTCAAGATACTAATTTAAATGGAATTTTTTTCCCTTAATTGTCTAGACAGCCCCTCGACCATACACTGCCCCAGGAAATATGCAGCCTCCAATTCGATTAAAGCCTCTTCCCAGTAATCCTGCAGTAGGAACTGTTCCAAAGATAACTTCGGGGTCCAGATCGAAAACCTCATTGCTGGAAAATGAAGCTCCATTTCCCATTGGGGTAAATGTTACTTCTTCAAGAAATATCTTTTTATTCTTCATTAGAATATTAGATTACCAAGGTTTTAAGATAGAAAGATTCAATTAATCTACTCAGTGAAATTTATATTATGCACTTATTAAGCATTTACTGTGTACTTCTTTTTAATTATATCTTACTCTAACCGAAAGGCCTATGATTTCTGTGCTTTTAAGCAAAAAGAGTAAGGAATAGATTTGTACTAGTATAAGGTCACCTTTCATTAATTTGAGTGTTTGTATAAAAAACAAAGAAGAACTTGTTATAGTCAGGTATGACTTCTATCAGAATAGACCCAATGTTGACTGATTCTAAATTTTAAATGCATGAAACCTAGAAAATGAAACTTTCCAAGAATAGGCTTACATTTGCATGCTGACTTACTTTACCATCAGTGTATGAAATTGCTTCAAGTTTGACTCTGGAGAAAGTTGGATACAGAAGGAAAAGAATGTCCATCTTTAAAAAGTGGTGAATTAATCACACATAGCAGCTTGACTTTGCTTCCTTTTCAAGGTTATGTCTCTGGTAATTTGAACTTATTTTAATAGCGCTCAGGAGGGAGATGTGGTAAACATAAAATATGAGTTACTTAAGCAGGGAGGAATAGTTAGAACATTCAGTAATGAGGGAGGGTATCCTTTGTATTTCCAACATGAAGAAGAAACATTTGCCAGCTTAAGAAAGAATCTGTGTCACAAGTTCAGTTGTCACTGTGTTCAAATAAGTGAATTTAGTTCCATTTCTTATTTGGAAACATAAGACATGTGAAATTAGGATTTTTTTTCTTTTTTCAAAATTAAGATTTTTTTCATCTAGAACGGACAGATAACCTTGATACTATTAATTCAGACAAGTGATTGTATTTCATAATAAAAGTATAAATATAACTCTAACAAATAAGTAATATTTTATCCATTTAATATATGTTTCAGCTTATGAAGCACTTTTCCCAAACCTTATTTTAATTAATTTAATAGTTGTTTCCTAGAAAGCAGGAGAAATTAAACCAAGAGTGGTAACACTTTGAGTAAGGAATAGTGCTTAGGGCTAGGCAAAAGCTTGTGAATTTATAAGTCAATTAAGCTGACCCTCTAGGATCAGCTAGAAAGCCTAGAGATTTCCTGTTTTAGCTAGTGTCCAGGAATGGTCAGGTCCAGAGAGATTGTCTCAGGTTCACTAAAATAATAAAGAACAAGTTCATTTATCTCCTTTAGTAAACCAAAATAGGGAGCCAAATCATAATCAAGGGCCATGTATCCACCAGATGTCAGATAATCATAGCTGTAAAAGTATGGTATTACTCCCCTGTAGACACACCTACCTGGGAAGCCACATCACAATGAGAAGGTTGCCTAGTGAGCATAGAATCAGAATGATGGAATATAACGGAATAGAATCAGGTTAAAATGGCTTGATGTACCTATCTCATCTTAGGAATGGGCTTGCCAAAGGTACCAGAAAACTCAAAGGTCTTTGGCTAAAATCCTGTGTATCTTCCCGGGATAATTTTGCCATTAGGACTGGAAATATTTAAAGTCCAAGAGGTGGGATTTTCTCTCCCCTAGATAGTGCTGGGATATATTTTATACTTTCCACATTTGCCAAGGTGATTGTATTTTTTCCTAAGCTGCTATACTTTGGTAGACACATTTTCCTGTTAGGTATGTAAATGCTATCAGTCAGGTAATATTCAAGTTCTGCTGGCTAGGGAGGGATTTTCTTTTTCTTTCAGATAATTTTCTAGCTCTGCTCTGAGCGACTGGATGGATTTATTCATTAAATCTGCATACGGCCTTATATTTTCCTGTTTTCAAGTTTTGGGGTATGAGCAAGGGATAGCAACTTAGTGGTAGCTTACTTAGGCTTACAACATTGAGATCAATTCCATGTTAATTTAAACTAGCTAAACTTATACTTTTCATTTAGTAAATATTTATCAGGCACTTACTATGGACTAGATACTTCTCTAGGCATTGATGATAAATCAGTTATCAAGGCAGACAAAAGTGTTTAACTTATTGGAGTTTATACTGTAATATACATAGGCAAACTCTACTGCTCGAAAATACAAGTAATTTTTTCAATGGCCTTGATGATGAAGATGATTTAATATAAAATCAGACTAGAAATTTCTCAAGAATAGTAGTTTGTGTGATTTCTGAGTATGTAGTGTGTACCCACTAAATTCTTATTGCTTTCTTAAAGAGTTTAACGAAGAAACTATTTACAAAGATGCCGGCATTCCCAAAGTTATGCATATGGGAATCCTTTGAAGGAAAAATAGGCATAAGCAAGTTTCTCAGCCTCAAGAGTGAGGATCTTTGATTTAGGCCAAAGCAATTTTATCAAAAACAGAGTGGTTAAGAGGCAACTGAGTAAAAATAGTGACGATTAAAAATGATTATCCCTAGAATGAGACTTTCTCATACACTACTGATAGATATAGAAATTGGTACGACTATTTGTGAAGACAGTGTGGGTATATCAAATTTTAATGAACATGCTCAAGCATTTCTATATATAGGAATTTATTTTAGGAATATACACATATGTGGAAAGAAGTAGGTTCAAGAATATTTAATATAATATTTTCAATAGTGAACAATTGAAGGCACCTAATCATTTAATAGGATGTTGTTTAAAAATATTATAATTTATTAAAGTATGTTGAACAAAAAATAAAGTAAACTTATCTGTACCAGCATGGAAAGATGTCCAAGACATTTTGGGCTAAAAAAGCAAGGTAAGGAATGGCATATTAATTTTTTTAAAAATTCACTAAATAATTTCCAAATGAGGCATACAATTGACTGATAACTACTTAGGAAAAAAACTCCCAAAGCCTCAAAGTTTGGATTCATTGTTCTTATTTTATTGTTCTTATTATTTTTACTTAATTTATATTTGTTATTACAATATCAATGCACACCATCACAGGAAAATCATAAAATGTAAGAAGAGTGAGAACATAAATGCACCTACAATATCAACTATTTAACAATTCTAAGTTCCTTGGTGACTACTTATAACCCTTTATGTTCACATAAATGTTGCTCTCAATCAAAATATCAACTATATGTGCCTTTATTTATCCTGCTTTTACTTATTTAGCAATGAGAAATCTTCGGAGAATGACTCCCCTTTTCTAACAATAACTCTTTATTATATGTAAGCATATCGAAGAATAAATTGACTGAAAAAACCATACCAAGTAAATTGGTATAAAATGGATAAAAGTGATTAAAGATGCCTTAAATTGTGGGAAACTACCTCAGCTACACAAAAATGACCAATTTATGAAAGCTCAAGGACTCAAATGTACTTGAAAATGTGATGTAATTATTGATTATACCTTTGATTCTCTTTAATATTTGATTGATACATTTTTGCAAATAATGCAAAGATATGGAAGATGGAAAATGATATGCCCCAGTAATCCAAATCCCTAAAGGCAACCCTTAGTTCAAAGTCTTCTTGTCATCCTTGATTTAATCAAAATCCACATACAAATTATTTAAAAGAAATGTGTGATCACGTTGCATGGACCTTTTAATGTCAGGATGAATAGATCCATACTGTTCTTTTTGAAGCCTGGTGGGAATCTATTACAAAGACAAAAAATTTTTTAATCAAATATTCTATTGTTGGACTTGATGGTTCAACTAAATTTGGGGTGTGTGTGTGTGTGTGTCCTTATACACATTTACATCAATGTATTGTGTAGTTCTCTTAGTAAGATATATTCCTACAAGTTGAATTTCTAGGAGAAAATAAGCTGAACCTCTAGAGTCTTTGGGTCAGAGTCTGCATTTGGTTCCTAGATAGTACATTATCAAGGAGTATAAGAACACCTGGATGAGTAAAATCAATGTGAAAAAAGTAGTAATAACAGACTGCTGTTAATTGGACTATCTAACCCTGCTTCAAAGTACAATACCAAACTCCTTGACTTTAAATTGTTTAATTGCCCTGGGTTCCCAGAGATTTAATGGATTGTTGAAGAAAAATCCCAAAGTACTTTGAAAATTCCATTACTGTGTGCTTGGCTTAAAAGTATACTTAAATAGGCTAAAAAAGCTATGAAAATTTAACTTGCTGTGGATATTACAAAATGCCACTTTTCAATAAAAACATGAAATGTTTTCAGTGTGCCTATTGATATCAGTTGTGTTTACATGCAGTGTAAATCATACAGTCTTGTCTTTAATTTTGGGCTACAATGGTCACTACTTCTGTTTTACTCGTTGTTATGTCATGAAATGTGATTACAGGGCAAGAAGGCAGTGATGAAGTTCAAGAACTCCATGGACAATTCACAGGGAATGAATCGCTATCAACTTCCAAACATTAATAATTACATGATGCCTATTCCTCCTTCACCTCCTCCCCACAGAGGAAAAATCACAAGGGAAAATAGACTTGAATCATGGAGAAGGAGAAGATTTCGTCCTACCACTGCTCCAAATGGCTTAGAGCCTCTGTTTACCAGGGTGAATATGGAATCAAGTTTTCTTTTATTAATTTAGCACAGATTACGTTGTGCTTTTAAATTTCTAAATGTATAGTAAAAATGAATCTAGGGAAATCAAATGCAAAATTCCTTGCAAATATAAATATAATAATTTTATAAATGTAATTGTAAGCCAGAATGAATCTGAAATCAGATACTTGAGTAGTTCAGTTCAGTAACTAATTTAGCACAATTTTTAAAAATCCAGTAAATCCTGTGGTCAAATTTAGTTTGTACTATGCCCATTTCCAAATTATTTATTTCCTTCAATTTGCCCATTCAATCAAAAGTATTTTAACATTTAATTTGTGAAAATTCAGGGACTTACGTATACCAGAAAACATAACATACCATATAAAGTTCCTTATTAAAGCTTCCTTTTAAGGATTTTTGGGAAAATACCATATATTTTCTTTCAATGTTCTTTGAAAATAGTACAGCTTTTTGTATTCATTTTCTTAAAATACTGATTAAAAAATGGCCTTAAGGCCAGTAAGACTGTATAGGATACTTTATAGGACAAAGGCAGAAGATCTCTTAATTGTTATTGTGTAAATACACAACTAATGAAAATTATATGTAACTTCTGTGATTATTAGCAGATAGGTAGGTCTACCTTTCACTGATGGAGAATAAGGGAGTGAAGT
The DNA here is from genome assembly GCF_008692635.1 of Crocuta crocuta. NCBI lineage: Eukaryota > Metazoa > Chordata > Mammalia > Carnivora > Hyaenidae > Crocuta > Crocuta crocuta. Next base: position 1,416,722 of record NW_027532417.1, on the reverse strand, counting down.
TCCAATTTGCACGCAGACTGCTACTGACTCTTCTCAGCCAGCCTTGCTCCAGCGTTCCATTGACCTCATTCCATATCTCAGTCCCACGGCTCTCTTCATCAATAACCTCGAAATATTGGGACTGTCTTCCTTGCACTTGCCCAAATTTTCTCCTTTCCATTTTCACCAGTACTCTTCCTTTGTTATGGTTTCTGACAGAACGTTGTATTCTTCATGTCAGAGGTCCACTGCCCCATGGGTCCTCAATTTTACCTTTTTCCACTGCCTGTCATTCTCCTCTCTAATTTGGATTTTCATCCTCCCTGTAACATACATCACTGTCTCTCAGCGTACCCAGGCTTTCCACAGAGGAACCAGATCCTCTCTTCATGTGCTGTAGCCCCAGATCATCTTCTCTCCTCCTGCAGTGTCCTCTGAAGAGTAGTTGAGTGTCACTTTAGTCTAACAAACAACCTCAGGCAGTTCAGCTTACAATAACAAAGGTCGATTTCTATCTCTCTTTTTTTCATTTAACAGTTTTTTTTTCAAGTCATATATAAGATTACTTTATTCCTGTATCTCCTCAATAGTTTCTTCCTTATATTTGCGTTTTTCCTTTCCTACTTGGCAAGGTTTGGCTTTACGTCCAAGGATCTCTTTGCGGTCTTTGTCCACTTTTAGTCTAGGCCAGGGTGACCGCCCACCTTCTCTTGCTGTACTTGCTCAGTGCACATGCCCTATTTCTTCCTGTAAACCTGGACTGCCTTGCCAGTCTGCTGACCTTTGTAGTATCCTCACACAACCTATACTTCAGCATCCTTTCGGAGGGGCATGGATTGAACGTTGTCTTTCTGTCTCAGCTCTCGGGAAATGGAGCTTCGTTTTGGCTGTTTATGCTTCAGCGGTGGTTGCCTGCAGAAGGGAAGAATAGGGTTTATTTCTTATTCACATTACCGTCGGTGGTTGGTCATTTGCAATTCTGGGACCCAGACTGGAGGAACAGTCCCTGTCTGGGGTATGTCTGGGGTATGTTGCCTTCATGGCCAACAGAACCATGAAATGTTTTTAAGATTCCACTCAGCAGTGGAAGATGTCACTTCTACTTGAATTCCTTGCCAAAGCCTGTCAGCGGTGGAAGAGGAAGTATCCTCCTCCCACTGAAAGAGGCAGTGACTATTTGGACCAATAATAAAATCTACCACGTCTACTAACTTACCTCTGAACCATACATGCTGACATTGGTCCCCTGCACTAAGCCAGCAAACATGTGCTCTTGAAGGCTGTGGCCTCTGTTTAGTGAGAACAGTGAGTCCCTCATGATATTCATATGCTAGCAGCATTTGACTTTCTGATGTTAAAATATATTACAAGGATAAGCTTGACCCATTCATATTTTTATTTTTTTAAAAAAGTTTTAAATATGTCAACCATAAGAACGTATTAAATCTATATGTGCAAGTTAAATAACAATAATCAAGCAAATATCCATATATACATCATTATTTCTTAACAAAGAAGAGCACTACTGTCATACTATGAGCCCCCATTTCCTATCCCATCACATCCCCTATTACTCCCAAAGTAACCATCACACTGACTTCTTTGTTAACTGAGTCCTGTTTTTCTTTGGAGTTCTCTGATTTAGATGCATGAAACTTCAGAAATAAGCTCACATCTACCGTTGTAATGAAAGAACAATATTTACTGGAGAAAGAAACTGAATGGAGTCTTTGGGTCAGAGTCTGAGTCTGGTTCCTTGACAGGTTTAAGAGCCTCTTCTGGAGAAGTCAGAGAAGCCAGGTCATGGGAGTTTCCCAGGGAGATGCGCTCACCAGGGTCAGGGCGTCCAGGCAAGTCCTAGTGTGGGCCAGCCACTGGATGGGCTGAGCTTCTGTGACTGGGCACAGAGGAGAGAGCAGGGACTTTTCCATCCTGTGGCATGACAAGTGAGGCGCAGATAAGACGTAAGGCAGCCTCCCCTGGGCATTCTGCACTGGGGTTAGCAACACAGCATGGTGTCAACGGGCATCCTGGCTTCCACAGACCTTAGCATGTCTGTCTCTTGAGTTACAGGGTTTTAGGCTGACTTGGTCTTTTGTTTTGTTTCCAAACTTCTATTCTCTCTATTTGGAATCTCTATTTGGGGGAATTCTGGAGCTACTAGACTGAAGCTCTAATATTCTTAGCTTTTCTCTCCTATTTTCTCATTCTTTTTTTTGTTGTTCTACTTTACAGGAGATTTTTTCAATTTTATCTTCCACACATTCTACTGAGGTTTTTCTTGTGATGCCTTATTTTAATTCTAAGAACTCCCCTTCTGTTCACTGAATGTTACTGTTTTTTATTTTATTTTTTCATTNTTTTTTTTTATTTTTGTTGTTTTTTTTTTTTTTTTTTTTTTTTTTTTTTTGAGAGAGTCTGCATGTAGGGGAGGGGCAGCAAGGGAAAGGGGGAGATAGAGTCTTAAGCAGGCTCCACACCCAGGGCAGAGCCCAATGTGGGGCTCAATCTCACAACCATGAGATCATAATGTGAGCTGAAATCAAGAGTCAGAGATTTAAACAACTGAACCACCAAGGTGCCCCCACTGAATGTTACTTTTAAAAAGCATCTTGCTGAGTGAGGTGCCTGGGTGTCTCAATGAGTTAAGTATATGACTCTTGATCATGGCTTAGTTCATAATCTCATGGTTGCATGATTGAGCCCTGGGTCAAGCTCCATGGAGCCTGCTTGGGATTCTCTCTCTGCCCTGCCCCTGCTCGTGCTCTCTTTCTCTCTCAAAATAAATAAATAAGGTTTTTAAAAAGTCAATAAAAAGATTCTTGCTGTATGGTTTTAATTCTTTGGTATTTGTGGAGACTTCTTTGTGGGCTAATATATGTTCAATTTTTGTAAAGACAGTGAATCTCTTAATGTTGGGAATAGAATTCTATAAATGTCTAGTAGATAAGAAATATTATGTCCTTCCTGTTTTCACATGCTTACCATTCTTGTTTGTATGCTCTCTCAGTTCCTAAGTTCTAGAGATAATTCAGTCTCTGTAATTGTAGACCTGTCAATTTCTCCTTATAATTATGTCAAATTTTGCTTTGTAATGTTGAGAATCCTCCCTGGTTATATGCTCTCAGATTTAGGATTATTCCATTTTACTGGTGAAGTGATTCTTTATGATTAAAAAAAATGTTCCTCTTTATCACATTAATTTTAGCCTTAATATCTCCTTTGTCTCACAGTACTTATTTTCTTGATATTAGTATTTAATATATATGTATACATATTCATTTTACTTTCAGTCTTTTAATATCTTTGAATTTAAACTTTAGGTTTTAAATGTATTTATGTAACATTTGGATGCTTTGTGTTTATTTCAATCTGAAGATATCTGTTCCTTTAAGAAGTGAGTTTAGTTCAATCACATTTATTTGATTTAATGGTCTGTTTAGACTTACTTCTGCCATCTTTGTTTGTATTCTACTTACCATGAGTTTTCCTTGATGGTAGCCTTTTATGCTATTATTGCCTGTTGCCTTGTCCTTAAAACTCTCCTCCCTTGCCTTCCATCACACTCTACCTTCATCATTCTTTGCCATCTCCTTTGACCTCTCATCTTGCCTCCTTTGTGACTCTCCTTCATCCTTATTAGCCATCACTGAAGCTTCAACCTTGACTCTTGTTTTCGTATTCAAGATGTAGTCATCTTGCCACATGACTTTAGGAGCTTCCTAGATGTCGCTTGGATTTGTCACTAGCTCCTGGGTCTTCAGGTATAGAATAAAATTGGCACAGTGGGCAAAGTCTTGCACTTTTCCTTCAATAATTTGATTTATTTTATTTCAGTCTAGAAAAGGTTTATTTAAGGAGATGTGGCTCTCATGAGTAGTTTACACATTAAATTTACTCATTTTATGCCTACCACCCCCAAAGCATCCTCCAAATCATCTTAAAAGGAAAAAAAAAGATGGAAAAGGCAAAGAAATAAGGCTTCTGAGTGACCTGTGTCTCTATAAATGTGTGGAACACAGTCCCTGCCTTCTGTGATCTCTGTCTCTAGGGGATGATCCATGGAGCTAAATGACAAGGTGTGGTCGATCCTAAAGCTCAGCAAGTTGCTACTGTTCCCTGTTGCTTTGTTTCCTTTTGTTCCAGGGCCCGCAGAGCGTTTATACTGCTTTTACAGAATCTATGAGACTAGTTAGATTTTGCTCTGAGGTTTACCTCACACATCTCCAGATTTTTCTGTTCTTACATGATATTGCTGGTCGCTTACTCTATGAACATGTGAATGGTCCCATAAATAGTGTTTATAAATGTGAAAACATAGGCTTTCAAATAAGAAGCTACTTAATCATTATGGTTATTAATCTTAAAAAACCAAACACAGTTTGTTTTTTATTTTTTTTATATGTTTTGTGAAACAGAGGACAAAGAGCTTCTCCAGGCATGAACTAGTCTGGGCTTCTCTATATCTGGTCTCTGTATCCCCACCTCCTACACCCCCCATGAGCCCTGTGCAATTACTGGTGCCTGACTGGTAGGTTCTACTGCCCCTCAAATTTGACATGGTTAAGCCAGCTTCTCCTTTCAGTTGACATATCTCAAAAAGCATGAGGTTTTCCCCAGTAATTTGTGCTCAAACTCTAGAATTCCTTCTTCTGTCTGCATCACACATCAGTTAATTGCTAAGTTCTCCAGATCAGAGATATCCAATAGAAATATAATGCAGGCCACATATGCAATTTTAATGTCTCATGAACACACCAAAAAGGGCAAAAAGAAGCATGTGAAATTAATTTTATTAACATATTTTGTTTAATCAAATATATTCAATATATTTGAACATGTAATTAATATGAGTTTTAATGGCCATTGTACAATGTTTTTCATACTATGTCTTTGAAGTTTAGTAAGGATTTTATATTTATGGTGCAGCTCATTCAAATGAACTGCCTTTCAAATGCCCAACAGCCAAATGTGGTAAGTGGCTCTGTCTCAGGCTGCGCATCTCTAGCACCCAGACGGTGGCTCATGTGTCTGTTACTCTCTTTCCACTCTCAGTGCCACATCCCTGGGTCAGGCACTGGCCACCTAACTCTTCACAGAGCTGTTGGAGTCATCTGCATACTTACATTATTCCTTTAAATCAACAATAGCTCAAGTGAGGTATTATTGATTGTGATGAGCACTGTGCTAGGTGCTGAGGTTACCAACATGAATAAAGCCAAATCCTTATTCTCAGAAGGATTGCAGTTTAGCAAGGGAGACAAAAATATCTACCATTAACCATGACACTTCGTGGTGAAGTATAATCATAGTGGTATAAATAAAGCATAATGAAGGAAATACTAGCTTTGAGAAGACTGAAGAGCGTTTCAGAGAGAAGGTGGCATTTGAAATGGGTTTTGAAAGAAGAGTAGAAAGTGAGCAGATAGACTCAGGGAGCAGAAGGTAAAAGGCAGGAAGGGAAGTAAGAGCAAGCCAAGTCCATCTCAGTACCAACAGATTCAACATAACGCAATTAAATAAAACTTGATAGAATAGTTCCCAACATACTCCTCTCCTGATTAAAACCTTCACCAGCTTCTTTCCTAATGAAAGCAGGTATGTTCTTCTGCTTCATTGTTTTAAAATGTAGGTTTTATGATTATTCAAGTATGTTGACACTTATAGATTAGCAGATGATTGCCACTGAAAGGACACTTTGTCACTTACAGTTCCCAAAAGGAAAGTGGTGTGCCATGTACGATAGGGTTCTATCCAGAATAATGTCTGACCACATATCTGGGCATTGTGGCCCAGGTAAGCTGATAGATAAAACCATCACATAAGTCATGCAGGGCCACACAAGGCAGGATTGGGCAGGAGACAGGGGTGGGGGGAGGAGGAAACATGGGCAAGAGCCTTTGTTGTGGTTTTTGAGAGAAGGAACAGGGGAGATGGGGTACGCAGGTTTAGGATTGAGCAGTTGAATAATTTGGGCAGGCTCTGGGGTGTGGAAGCTGTCCTGGGTTGTCTGGTGCCTGGAGGAGAGGGTTCTAAGGGCAGGGGAATACTGGCCCAGACTTTAAGAGCTAGATCGCAGAGGTAGGGAGAAGGTGGATGTGAGCTCTGGATTGGTTAGTTTGTACATGAAAAGTAAGCACTCAGGCAAGTCATTTACCATCTCTAGGAGTTAGTCTTGGGAGAGGTAGTTTCCCCTGAGTCAGTTAGGCTCCAGATTTCAAAACACCAGAATTAAAAAGTATGCTTATACACTGGCATTCAAGGGCTCTCATGTTTTGACTCCTTTCCAGCTTTCCGCTCCCATCCAAGCCAAACTGAACTACTCCCTGGACCCTCAACTGGTTGGTCCACCACTTCCCCACTTCTGATCTGTGCTTTTATCCATTATTACTTTCTGCCCGATACTCAGTCCCTTTTAAATCATCTATATATAATTTTCTTAATTACCTTTGTTAGCTTTTAATAAAATAAAATGTTTATGTTTATATTCAATAATGATAGCAATGATTCTGCCTTCTATATGATAGACCTTCAGCATGTTTCAGGAGTTTTGCTCAGTGTTTTACATACATTTTCTCATTTAACATACACAATAAACTCAAGAAAGAGATGAGATAACTGCTCCATAGTAAAGATGAGGAAACTGAGGCAAGAAAGGTTAAATAATCTGGCTGTCATCACATAACTAGTTAGTGGCAGACCACGTGTATACACTCAGCAGACTGACATGAACCCACATTTGTAATCCTCAAATTCAAGTTATATGGAATTTATCTACAAGCTTTTTTCTCTCAAACCTTTGAGATATTAATCATAATTGGTCAGGTGCTTCTTCAATGCAGAGACATTCTTTTTCTACGAATTGCCTGCGAGTGCCTGAGACACAAGAAGAATGTTATAAAACCCACCTTTCCCAGCCCCTGGGAGAGGTTTTATGTTCTGTAGTGGTCGCCATACATCCTAACAGGATCCCATCTCTTCAAAAGAATTTTGTGGGGCGCCTGGCTGGCTTAGACAGTTGACCATCTGACTCTTGATTTTGGATCAGATTAGTCAGTTGGGCATCTGTCTCTTGATTTCGGCTCAGGTCATGATCCCAGGGTTGTTGGATTGAGCCCCGAGTCGGGCTGTACGCTGATCATGGCGCTGCTTGGGATTCTCATTCTTTCTCTCTCTCTTTCTGTGCCCTTCTCCCTCACTTGTGCACTCTCTGTCTCTTTCTCTGTCTCTCTAAAATTAAAAAAAAAATGATTCTGTTACTTTTCTTTTGTCCCTTATACATTCTCCTTAGTATTAATATTCATGTGCTTATTATTTGTCATTTCTAATCTGAGATTATGAAGCTTGTTGAGGCCAGGCATTTGATATCACTTACATTTAATCAAGTGTTTATTAGTATTGTGTCTAGTTTATTATCCATACAAAAATTACTCTGAATTGTACTATTTAGCTTATGGAGATATTATGGAAATAAATTATGCCTTTCGGACATAGATCCCTTTTCTTCAATAACAAATGAAGCCTAACAAATGTTAGCTTTGCTAGAGAGATTGCAAATTTCCTTTGTTTGACTTACTTTTAAAAATATTTTTTTAATTTCCATTCTAGTCAATGTATTATCTTGGTATTTTTTATTCTTGGTTTTCCTCACTGGTGGACTCAGATTTAAGAATGAAAAAGGAAAGCATTGGCATGATTTTAATATAGGATAATGCGACATATTTCACATAGGCTTGATTTATTTCAGGCACTTTCCTTTAAAGAATTGTTTTTGCTTAAAATTAACATTGCAGTTTGGTAACTACATTACTAAAAAAGACTTTCAAAACGGTGCAAAAGACAGCCCAACAGTCAAAATCCCTTAGCAGCTGGCATGCGGGATTAAACAAAAGAAGAGAAAAAGAACCAAGGCTGCCTGTGGGGGGGGTCTGCAGCAGCTGGAGTTTCAGGGCAGACCTGGTAAGCTTTCCAGATCTTCTCACCGAAAGCAAAACGCAGCCAGATCATTTTTCTACCTCTTAGCAGACTTACTGAATGTGTTCTGTTGAGAGAGATGAGGAAGGGAAAGCTCATGTGTCAACCCCGCCTCCTCAAAATCTGGAGCTCTGATACTTCCCAGAAGGATTGAGGCTTTGGGGGGCATGTCAAGAATAAGCAGCTGACATGCGCTATAGTGGTAAGAAGAATGGGCAAGAGGAGAGGGAAAAGAGGAAGCATAATGAAAGCAAAGGAGGGAGGAGGAGAGAACAAGGAAACACCAGCAGCGTGAAAGGAAAGAGAAAGAGAGGAACCAAATGAATATTGTAAGAGGTTTCCTTTACAACCGGCTGCTTCTTGAATCCTTAGGATGTGAACATGGGCACACTCTTACTCAGGCTCACTTTGGAATTTTCTCTCCCTAAGACCTGAATCAGAGCCAACATGCGAACTGCCTGCTACTCCTTACCCAGGCTTTGAATCCATCTTTATCAGGGCATAGTTACCAAAGGTGGTGTTTAACAGGCCCCTGTGAGTCCGTTTTCACGTTGTGGTACCTATCGAGTTCCTATAAATGCAGAAAGCTTCTGATTTAGGGCGGGGTCAACCTACTGTAGATTTTGTCTCAGCAAAGGACAGAATGTGGAATCCATAATTGTTCCATGGCCATGTCCAGTCAGATCAATGTTTATTAGGCCCTTGCTGGGTGTCAGCACTGGCACGACACCAGGGGCATAAAGATCATTAAGATACTGTCCTTATCTACGGACAATGAGAAGAATACAAAGAAATGATTTCACTGCCACATGACTTACAGTTACATAGGTCTGGAGATTAAAAATGTGTTGGTAATGTTTGGGCCACTACAATTAGTGCAGTTGCTGAGCCTTTAAAGGTATCAAAAGAAATTGCAAATAGTTGAGAGATAGTAGGAGTTGAGAATATAAGACTTTTTTTTTTTTTTTTGTTATTTGAAGAATGTTAGAACTTATCACATGAATATTGGGAATCATTGAGGGACTTCAAGCAAGAGAGTCACATGATCTATTTAGTGACAATAGATCACTGTGATACCACGGAGAAAGGAGATTTTGAAAGACATCAGGCTAGAAATAGGGAGACCAACTAGTACAGTAACATCTCAGCTTTCCTGGAACAGTTCAAATTTGTGTTTGTTTTTTCTAGTATAATTATTAATAATAATAATTATGTCTCCCATTTGGATAATAAATGCTGTGGCCACTCTACTAACTAGAGGTTTATTCCAGTGGCCTAGGAAAAGGCTCTATGGTGGCCGGAGTTCATGAGAGCTTGGCTAAGTGGGTGAAGAGGAGTGGCTGCCCAGTGTTATCAGCAAGAAAAGATCCTTTGACCCCCCCTTAGAATCTCTTAAATCCACCTCTCACTCAGGCCTGAGCAAATAGAAAAGAGATCCCAGTGAACATTTAGTATGTACATACATATTTTTGAGAGAGAGAGAGAGAGAGAGAGAGACAGGGAGATAGAATCCCAAGCAGGCTCCATGCTGTCAGCACAGAGCCCGACTGGGGGGCTCTATCTCACGATCCACTAGATCATGACCTGAGCCAAAATCGAAAGTCAGACGCTTAACTGACTGAGCCATCCAGGTGCCCCTGACAATTTAGTATATTAATTGAATGCTAAATATTATAAATATGTGATGGCTGACTACTTAACCGGTTACTCAACGAGCTTGCTGTTTGTCAGCTCAAATTGTACTTGCCTGAGAAATCTGAAAAGAAATGAGAAGGAAAGTCATAAGCAAGTGGTGCAGGAAGTAAGAAAGATAACCCCTAGTTGTGCCGGGGGGTGAGGGCCTGCTCTGGTTCCTGAAATAGAACTGAATGTTCATGGAAGTTTTCGATACTTGCTTGAGGACAGCAGAAAGGGCTGTGAAACCTTGTTAAAGTTTCATCAGTCTGGGTCCTTATAACCTTGAAAGATGGGAAGTATAGAGGCAATTTAGTCAATTGAAAGAAACAATTGTTCATTTCCTACTGCATATATTTAATCATGAGCTGTCACTCGGGCCTCCTGTTAGAATCCAGTAAAGGTTACTTGGTGGCAATAATTGGGGAATATTTGTTAAAAGAATGAAGTAACTAGACCCAGGAGAGAAGAGATGTTATCAGGAACACACTTTGGCAGAAAAAAAAATGAATAAGAATAAATGAAAAGGGTGAAGAGCTGTCATTTCCTTTATTTTATTTTTAAACATTTCAACTTCCACTTTCTCATTTTGTACATATGAGGCAAGCCTTTCCTCCACCATAATCTCACTATTACCTTGCATTTATATAGAGCTTATCTCCCAGAAGCTCACAGGGCTACCTCTGAATCCATACCATTTTAGAAAGTATTGCTTAACAGAAAGAAGATGCTCTTATTTAATCCATCATATCATTAAATGTTCTAGTGGGAGCTTGGAGCTGGATTTGCTGTAGGCGAGTGATTGTCCGTTGGGCCGCGCAAATGCATGTAACAGCTCCACAGCTGCCCAGGCCACAGCAAAAAAGGCATGATTTTGCAACGTGGAGTCAGGCCTCTGCCATCACCCCTTTGCTTTCAACTGTGAATCAGAGAGATGTTTCCAATCTGCAAAGAATTATCCAGTTTGCTGATTTACCTTCATGGCTACCAATGTTCCTGAAATATCTCTGGTGATTACCTCTCTATTTGGGAGCTCTGTCTGCCATAGGCAAGACCATTTACTTAAATGCTAAATCTTGGACTTCCTTCCCCATTTATACTTTTCAGACTGTCATTTGCAGAATTTCATTTAATCAGATTTACTTCCTCTGGTTTTTGCTTCAGAGAAATGGAATTGAATGAGAAAAAAAAAATCCTCTGAAGTGGAAGTGGATGGGTTTGGAGATGGAAATATTTTAGGAGTTCTTTCAGAAATTTTTGTTGCAAGCTTTGTTATTTAAAAAAAAATGCATGTTTCCAAGGCATTTGTAATTCAGTGAAATCAAACTCAAATAATTGCTTTGAATTCAGTGAAAGTTGGTCTCTTCACATTTTCCATTTAGCTGAAAATTGATTTTTTAGAAAAGTGTAGTAGATTAAAATTATTGCCTGGTCTCTGTATAATTCTCAAGCTGACAGTATTCTTACATGACTTTCTCTGCCTCTTTCTCTTCCTTTTTCTGCTTTTCTTTCCTCATCTTCCTCTTAGAGGTTAGATAAACACTTTGTTCATTCACTATTGTAAAAATTGAATACAAACTAGAGGGCAAGACATACATTTCTTTTCATCTCTGGCATATCAATTTATTGTTTATGTTATAAGTCAGTTTGTGAATACCATAGAACAGTGTTTTTCAGTTGGGTATACTGTTTGATATTAAAAATAATATTAATAATCTTGGTTTTTCATTGAACTGAATGCCTCCTGTAAAACTGGAGAGTCCTAGGTATATAACACATGTCTCGAGTCCTCAGAGTGATCACAGAAGGAATTAGATACATGCCATCCCCTCTCACATAGAAGATCACAGAAGGTTATATTGTCAGTGCGCAAGTATAAAGATAAAGCACTCAATTGCCAAAACAATTGCTAAATCAAAAAATCAATTCATATTAGAACAAAATTATGCCACCGGTATTTAATTTTTTTGATTTGAATTTTTATTTGAGAATCAGCTAAAAGAACCAAGAGCAGTTTCCTTTTAGTGCCACTGGTATTTTCATTGTATGTAAAACACACACATAACTAGAATATAAAGTGACAAACTTTGTCCAGACCCCTGGCATTTACATGAAAAATACAAAGCCAAAATGCATATAATTATGACAGCGATTTATTTTGTAATGGGCTTGACTTTTTGTGCACTGCGAAGATTGACATTTTATAAAGGTTTTGTTGCTAGGTACATAAAAAGAGCCTTTTGTACTCTGCCTGTTACAATACCCTCTGATTAGAAGGTAATTAATTAATAAGCCTCTTCTTTTGTTTATTCTAGGATTCAAGAAAGGTTCACAAACCACCGCTGCACAGTAATGCAGCTATTACAATGATTTATTTGGGGAAAAATGTGCACCTATCTCATGATCACCCAGACTTCCGGGATGAAATAAAAGTTTATCAACAGCACTGTGGTGGGGAAAACCTTTGTGTCTACAAAGGCAAACTACTTGAAAAAGGTACACATGGAATGTGAATTTTTTTTTTAAGTTGCTTGAGGTTGATGCAATAGATAAGCTATCATTGATATAATATCAAAATGGCTTCAACCACTCTATGAAATTATGCATATCCAGGGACTTATAAACCAGCTGCCTAAAAGTAAATCTAGATTTACTGCTCCATGATTGAAACCGAAACAGCAATTACTCTTGCAGATTGTGGAAGAAAGGATTTGGAGTGATTTAACCCAGTAACAGATTAATTTTGGGATAGAGATATATGATCATTAAAATGTTGCACGAATAAACGGTCCCCCAAATTACAAGTTAACTATTTGGCCTGCCATAATGAATTATATCATACATTATTCTAAGGGAAAAATACCAGGTTGCCAATTTGTTCTTTAGAAAAATGTTGAGATAAAATCACAAATCCAATAGACTTCAGGGTGAATCACACCTACATAATTTGGTGCAGAATTTGGGTAGATGGATTTTAGAAACATCTAACATTTAGAAATGTTTAGAAAACATTTCTGTTTTCATTTGAAGATAAATCCATGTTTTTTTATCATAAGATAATTTTTATATCTAATACAGGGTTTCTCATATTGTACTGAAATGGTTTCCATCAATATTTAGTTCTGTGGAATAGCAATTAAAAGGATGAAGATATAATATCAGATTATATTTATTTCCTTGCTTAAGAAACTCTATTTAAAAAGATGGTGTATTATTACTAACTGAAATAAATATTTACATTTGGACAATCTTGATATAACTTTAGGGAATCAGGAGTTGGGGGCAAGTATGGAATTGTTACTTTTGGCTTTTTTGATTTCCCTCATCACTCAAAAATAGTGACTATTAATTTAAAAAATTTCAGGGACTTAAAAAGAAACTAGATAGACTTAGAGATTACATAAATAAAACTTTCCAACATAAAGTAAACACTTGAATGTTAGTTTCAACTTTTACTTTATAAAGTTTTGTAAAACTTATAAAAAATAATCATCAGTAAATCTAGAAACGATTCCTTCCCCATTTTCTCTACTTGGCTGAAATGTAATTTACTTTGTCATTTTGTCATAGTATTTGAAAGTTCATTCCTTCCACTTTGTAGATGAGGAAAATGAGGAGACCAGAGGTGCAATGGCTTCCTAAAGTCTCATGTGCAGTTTGGGGCACGTCAAGAGCAGAACCCAGACCGCTGAGTATGTGCAGGACCTTTGCTCAGTTAGCCATCAGTGGCAAAGGGTTTCCCATGTTTTCATCATATGAGTGACATGAAACCCCTAATTATAGTGGCATAGATATACTTATTTTTTGAAAGTGTGACTTTGAACTATTAACTTAGAAGAACTGCTGAAATTAGCTACAGTCTACAAGTTGAATGAATGTAACGAAACTTTACCTGGGTCTTGGATCACACCTTATTTCAGACAATGCCTACGTGTGCCTTTCTGCCCACTGGAAAACATGGTACATACAAATGAAACAAGAACAAGAAGTAGTGAGCTGAATGCTTTTCTGGGAAATGATATATACTCTGTAGGAATGGTGCAAAATCAGAGTGAGTGAGAGTGTGACTTGGCTAAGTGATGTTTTGCAACATATTGATCCTGGAGATGACTTTTGCTGTGTCATTGAACAGACTTGAATAATAGGATGGAATGGGAGCTTAAATAATTGAATCCCGTCCACACAATAATTTTGTCTCAGCTTGCCCTTTGATTGCCAGGAAAGTAATTGTTCAAAATTGAAAAGTTGGGTGGCTCGAAGTTGACTTGCGGTTCAGCAATCTTAGCAATTTAGCTGGACTGAAAAGAATCTGCCCGTTTTTACAAATCAAAGCTGTGCATGATTCAGTGAAATGTGAATAGGTTTTTAGAAGAGCTCTGTTTAAAAAAAAAGAGAAAAAGCGTGTTTAATGTTCTGCTTGGAGCAGTAAACTAATTAAAAATGTGGCATTCGTTAATTTGTCTTGCTTTGGGATGAGAAATAACAATAAAATTAATTATTTAGGAATCTGGCAAGTGCATCTTTTATTCCCGTAGTAATTCATTGATGTCTTACAGTTTGAGTTTAGATATCAAGCCACATATTGATTGTTTATTAGATACACCTATGAAGTCACGGAGTCTTTCTGCTACCTGTAAAGAGTATAGTTCTTTAAAGGCTTTTTTATTTACCACGTTCATCTTTTCAAACAAGGAAAACCTTGGCCTCCTGGGTTCACATGGAGTGTAACTTTTTTTTTCTGGGCCTCTTATCATCCCTTCCTTTTCTGCCTCATTTTCCCATATTTTCATAACCTGCTGTACCGATGTGTGCATCCCTCATTACTCCCTCACAAACCGGCTGCTCCACCAGTTTCCCCTTCCCCGCGCTGTTATCTTCTCTTTTCTGGTGCTATTTCCTTTGTCTGCAATAGGACAAAAAAGATTTTAAATTCAAAATAGGATTTTAAATTCAAATCATACCCATCTTTTAAGATTCTGATTGAGGCTGGCAGCTTTCTCAGCTGACTTCTACCATTTCATCCCTCCCTCCATGGCTATGGCTCTGAATCTGCACTGAAACCTGAACATTTCATTACACTGTGACTTAGAGTAACTGTGTTTTTATTTTTCTTTTACTTGTTTTATATATATATATATACACACACACACACATATTGGGTATACATATACATATTTATATTGAGTTTTTAGTTTTTATTGAGGTGTAACTTATATTCCATAAAATTCATCTATTGTGAGTGTACAATTCAGTGATTTTTAAACATTTTTATAGGGTTGTGCAGCCATGATCACAAACCAGTTTCGGAATATCTCTATCACTTCAGAAAGTTCCATTGTTCCCATTGGCAAAGAATTCTCACTCTTTGTAGCCAGACTCAGGCAGCCACTGATCTGCTTCCGGTCTCTACAGATATGCCTTTTCTGGACATTTCATATAAATGAAATCGCACAATAGGAAGTATTTGTGTCTTGCTTTTTCACTTAGCATAATGCTTCTGAGAGTCATCTATTCACTCCATTTATCAGTAATTGCTCTCTTCTTACACCACTGAATGCATTCCACTACATGGACATTTGTACTCTTTCTAATTCGGTTTTTGTTTGTTGGTTTAAGGTTATTTATTTATGTTCATTTATATATTTATTTTGAGAGAGAAAGAGAGAGCCCAGGGGAGGGGCAGAGAGAGAGGGAGAGATAGAATCCCAAACAAGCTCCACATCCTGCAGAGACTTAATTGACTGAGCCACCCAGGTATCCCTACAAATACAAGCTTTTGTGCAGACATCTGGTCATTTCCCTTGAGTATATTCCTAGGAGTGGATTTGATGGCTCTTTTTTTTCAGTAAGGGTCACACTTTTCTGTTTTTTACATGCATGTTCTTTGATTTTGTTGTTGTTGAAAACAGGACATTTTTGATCATATAGCAGCTGTGGATTCTAGATTCTGGCTTTTCCCACTTGAAGGCTATTGTTCTTGTTTTTGTTTTTGTTTGTGTAGTAACTTTTCTGAAACAAATCTGTGAAATCCATGCCCCCTCTCCTTGGTGGACAGCCAGTGTGATGTCTCTGCTTAGATTTTATCTAGTTTTTATTTTTCACGCTAGTCTCTTAGGGTTATCCTTGTGTTTTCATAGTTTATTGCTCAACTAGTGATTTGTCAGAGACTGTGTTCAAACACTTTGAACCACTATAGCCTCCAGCTTCCACTAGTGGATCTGTTTGTAGGTGAATTAGTTTTCTGGGGCTAATGTTGTTACACAACCTGGTCTGGATCACCCAGCAGAAGAATCAAGCGGCCCTTGGAGATCTTGGAAAGCAGGAGGTTTATTTTACACCGGTGGGCTTAGAGGAGATCATTCTCCAGAGGCCTGAGTCCAGAGCATAAGCAGAGGGGACAAATTATAGTCTGTTATTTCCGAATTCCTCATTAATACCTGTGGCAAGCAGGGTGGGAAGAAGAACCCAGAAGGGAAATCTTCAGGCAGGGACTGGAATTCCCCTACTGGTCTTGTCGGTTATCTTATAACAGATTTTTACCTATTGATGTAACAAATCCTCAAAACTGTGGCTTAAGAGAACATAAAGTTAATTCTATCACAGTTCTGGAGGCTAGAAGTCTAAACTCAGGTATTAGCAGGGCCATACTCCACCTAACAGCTCTAGGGGAGAATCTTCCTTTGGCTCTTCCATCTCATGGTGATTCCATCTCTGTATCTGTGCTCACATTCCATTCTTCTCTGTGTGTCTCTGTGGATGTCCGGTCCTCTTCTAAGGACGTCCGTCATTGGATTTGTAAGACAAACCAAATCCAGGATAGTATCAACTTGACCCTTCACTACTTATCCAAAGAAATAAGAAACCATATACAAATAAGGTTACATTCTGAGGTTGGTCATGGAGTTTATTTTGAGAGAGAGAACGAGAAAGAGAGCATGAACAGGGGCAGGTCAGAGAGAGAGGAGAGAGAGAATCCCAAGCCATGACATTGGTCTCAGTGCCACAAATCCCAAGATCATGACCTGAGCCAAAACCAAGAGTTGGATGTTCAACTGACTGAGCCACCCACACACCCCAGTTATGGGTTTTTAGAGAGCAATATTCAACCAGTTATAACAGGTTCAGGAACACATTCAAAGTTCAGGCAGTTTTCAAGTCTTGCTTCAACTTTTATTTTCCACCAGACTTTCTTGTGTTTTCATTGTTCACAGATGCAAGCTCCAAGTAGGCCAGGGATGTGTGAATAGGTTGGGCCTACTCCAATCCATGCCGCTTCCCGTTAGCCGGAGATGTGTTGAGAGCTTATTGAATGTGTCTATAATTGCCTTTATAGCCCGCATCTCCCTGTTAAATTTCTGGCTATTCCAGTGGCCTCCTGCTTGCCCTAATTAGAAATACAGTCTCAGCTAGCAGAATCTCTGACCTTCCACGATAGCTTGCCTCCAAGATTGCTACTTATTACTGGTAATGCTACTGGCCAAGGATTTTTTGTTTTCTGCTCCAAATGAAGTCAGCCCCCACTGACAGTGAAGCTGCTGGTTATTTCTGGCTTGCCCTACCCTATTAGAAGGAGGTGATGAAATGGTGGCAAGGGAGGGGGAGAAGAGCAGCCCCAGGCAAGAATGCCTCAGACTCCCTCTATTCTTACAAAAAGTTCAGTCATTTTTGATGAATAACTGCTGCTCAGCTTGTTTTAAGTCTTTGGTCCATTTTTAGAGACAAAATTTTAAGGGGAGAGGATTTGGTGACCACACTCCAGAAATCAGGTATATTATTTTCATCTCTCCTGCTAAATTATAACTTCTTGAGGAAGGAGGTCATATTTGGAAGTTGGAAGTGTCCAACTTCCACTTGGGTCATGATGTCACGGTTTGTGGATTTGAGCCCCCTGTCGCGGGGGCTCTGTACTGACCTTTTTTTTTTTTTTTTTGGTATTTTAGTTTCTCTTTAGTGCCTAACACAGTGCGAGCCACTTGCCAGTCCACAATGAATAACCACGTTTTACAAATAGCCTGGAATGCCTTCTAACATTATACATTATATAATCCTTAGGACTACTCTGCAGACTGGGTCACTCCCTCCACCCCACTCCTTCACCCCCGCCCCTGGCCATCCTCAGTTTATGGATGAGAATTCTGAAATGCAGCAAAGTTAAAGGACCTACCAACAGAAACTCAACTTGGAAGTGAAGAACTAGGACATGGACCCAAATCTGCTGACTTCTGGTTTATATTCTTTCCATTAATTTCATGCAGAAACCATTAAGCGAGGGTTGCAAAGGGTCACTAAATTTTAAAATATAAAATTAGGGGCACCTGGGTGGCTGGTCAGTTAAGCGTCCAACTGCCACTTGGGTCATGATGTCATGGTTTGTGGATTTGAGCCCCCTGTCGCAGGGGCTCTGTACTGACAGCTCAGAGCCTGGAGCCTACTTTGGATTCTGTCTCCCTCTCCCTCTGCCCCTCCCCCACTCGCATTCTGTCTCTCACTCTCTCTCTCTCTCTCAAAAATAAACATTAAAAATTAAAATTTAAAATTTAAAAATAAATAACAAGGAAAGAAGAGCAGATGGTGTCAATTTTTGGTCAGTAAATTTGAAAAAAAAAAAGAAATGGAATAATAGGTGTATGTGCTCTCTAGCCACATGGGTACAAAATGGAACGGCAGTCACTTCTAGCAGTTCGTCTTCTGTGCCCGTTCACAGCATTTCATTGGCTGTACCTCCTCCCAGGCTGGGATCTCAGGTAGTTACAGAGTGTGAGGCTCTGGCAGAATAGATCATAGTTACATGAATGTCCTATTCAAATTTCAGTAAAGAAAGCGGTCAAACTCGCTTTCTAGTCAATATTTAGAAGCCCATATGTCATTTAGAAGAGTGGACTTTTAAGAATTTTTTAAAACTGTTTATTTATTTTGAGAGAGAGAAAGACAGAGAGCAGCAGTGGAGGAGGGGCAGAGAGAGAGGGAGAGGGAATCCCAAATCCCAAGCACTGTCAGCACAGGGCCCAAAGCGGGGGGCCACGAAACCAGGAGATCATGACCTGAGCCAAAATCAAGAGTCGCACACTTAACCTACTGAGACACTCACGCATCCAAAGACCAGTATATTTTAAAATCTGTTGTATCTTAGTTTCCCCAGACACTAACTTTCCAATTTTCTCTTCACTAGTGTGTTTAATTTTGCATCACAAATACTAAGGTGTAAATAATGGAATTACCTTTTCAATAATTCTGTTCTTTAGTACAAGTTGCATCTTATTTAGACTTTTTTTTAGGGGCAGAATGTGGTCCAAACATAATATTTCTAGATGACTATGAAAGAAACAGGTTAAAATAATAATGTATTAATTATTTACTGGGGGCCTCCTATGCCATTGTCCTGGGATCTGGGGAAACAAAGGTAAGACCAGTTCCAGCTCTCAGGGATTTCAGAAGCATGGAGGGCAGCAGACATCTACTTCAGGGCTCTCAACTTGTGGTCCCTGGACCAGAAGCGCAAGCATCACCTGACAACTTGATAGAAATGCAAATTCTTGTGTTCTACTGAATCAGAAACTGGCAGGAAGCCCAGCAATCTGGGTTATAATAAGCCTTTCAGGATATTCTGGTGCACTAGTACTAAAGTTTGAGAAGCAGTGGCATAGCCATATTTTTAATGTACATTGAAATACTGCAGTAACAAGAAAGGTGTACATGCAGAGAGATGAAATGATCAACCCCATTATTAGTGCAAGTGGAAAAGTCCCAGGAGGCTTCTTTTGTAGGAAGTAACAGAAGTGTCATGAAAAGCAGGTTTCTGAGTCATTCTATAGAACGGGTTTCTTAGACCTAGAATTTGGGATCTCCAAGGTGAGACCTTTTCAAAGAGCATTATAAAGACTTGGGATGATTAACAATTATTAATTACAAGCAGTGGTTCTTAATTTATTGCTGTGGCTTTTGGGTGGGTGGGGGAGCAAGCGAGGGAAATCAACCCAGGCAGATTTGAGAATGAATTAGAGATGGAATAATTCCTCCTCTTCCATACATATTAGGCGGTTTCAACTCACAGCTAAAAATACACATTTATTTAAAAGCATTACTGAGCTCACAGTAACTTTTGTCATATACTTTAACAGTAGCTAACATAGCAAGATGGAATCAAGAGAGATATTTGGACTCAAACACCAACTGTCCTACTTAACTGTATGATCTTGGATGAACTACTGAGTCCTCCTAAACTTTAATTCCTGCATATAGAAACTAGTGATAATGACATTCTCACTTCATGTGGTTGTTGAGAAATAACACACCTAAGTTCATCAGGAAGAATGCCCGGCCATAGTAAGAATTCATAGAATGTTATTATTTTATTACAAATCAGAGTTTTATAATGCCTTGGAGTATTTATTGTAAATAAAAGTAATAGAAAGTGTTTTTAATGATTAAACATTGTTCTCAAGTTAAAAAGGTAATCTAGAGCATACTATTGTACTTACCTAATAGAAAAGTGTGATTTTGAACATATTAGTCCAAAGTCAGTTGCTTTCACTGATGTATTTACTTTTTTAATTCCAGAGACCTTTCAGTTTATTTCCAAAAGGCACCATGGCTTCCCCTTCAGCCTCACCTTTTTCCTGAATGGGATGCAAGTGAACAGGTTGAGCTCCTGCTGTGAATATAAGCATCGGAAAGGTTCCAGACTTGGAGGCAAAAGAGGCTACTTTGGGTTTGTGTGCGTGGAGAGATCATCTCCTTGCTACAAGTATGGAAACAAATGTCCTCTGGTAGAGGGCAAGCCTTGCTACATGTTTCTTCTCATGCTTCTACTGATGCATTTCTCAGCACAGTCTGTTAACAAAGATATCAGTGTAGATGAGCCTAAAATGTCTAAGTTAAAGGTTGTTTATTATAACCCAGTATGTTGTATTTGAAATTATAAGATATGAATTAGACTTCCAGATGTATATATAATGGGGGCAAAAGCTGGTGGTGTTTCAAAGTCTGTCCCTCTCTCTTTCCTCATACTGTTTTAAATTCTGTTACTGAAGTGAAGGAGAAGAGGGGGTTTTATTCTCAGTCTTCTTAGGAACTGGATTGGGGAATCTCCAAATGTGTGTCATGCATGTGTCTTATATGGTTGGGAATTTCAGGTCATGCATACCAGAGGCATGCTTGCATTATGGAATGGCCTGGTGATCATTCTCACACCCCTGGTTTTCATCTCAGACATAACAAAATGCATGATAAAAGATCAATTTTGACTGTTGTTCATCAGCTTTTATATTGGGAATTCTATTTGAAATTAGGACACTGACATGCAGGCTTTCTTTAATTTTTTTCTGAAAGTACTAATGGAAAATTAATGTATGACAAGCTATAGGAGTGAACCAACCAAAGTTCCTCCTCTCATGGAGCCCATTCTAATGGGGGAAAGGCAAATAACAAGTAAACCAGTTAATTTGTGTCATATGGCATTAAGTGTGATGAGCACAGAACAGGGGAAGGGAGATACACGGAGTTAAGGGGAACAAGGGTCAGAGGGTGGTATTTTATCTAGGGTGGTCAGGAAAGGCCTCTTTGATGTCTTTTGAACAGAAACCAGAAAAAATGTCTCCTCTAAATAGTTTTTCAAGTAGAAGCAAAGAATATACAAAGAGCATGAGGCAGGAGCATGCTTGGTGTGCAGAACCTATTGTGGCCAGGGCAAAAGTAAGGGATGGACAATAATAGAAGTTTTATAGAGATTAGAGGGACAGTAAGGCCAAGACATGTAACATCTTAAAGTGACTGCAAGGATTTTGATTTTTTCTAAGTGAGATACAGAGCTTCTAAGGTAGGTTTTGAGCAATGACCTGTCTTGATCGGACTGTAGCTCTTCTGGGAAAAATAAACAAGAGGGGTGGAGGCAAGGAAAGACTGGAAACTAATTTAATCCAGAGGAGAGAGAATGGTAGAAAGTGTTAGAAGTGATTGGGTTCTAGATATATCTTGAAAGCAGAGTCCACAGGATTTATTGATGGATTGGATGCAGGGCATGAGATAAAGAGCAGAGTCAAAAGTGATTGAAAAGTTTTTGTTCTGAATAACTGCAAAAAATGTCCAGTTCGCATGTACTAAGATGGAGAAAACTGTGGAAGAAGCAGGTTTGGGAGTGAAATGAAGGGATATTGGTTTGGGGCACATGAAATGTAAGATGTCTATGAGTATGCAAGCAGAGATGTTAATTAAGTGGTTGAATATGTGAATCTGGGATCTGGTGAGAGGTCCAGGTTGGAGATATAAATTTGAGAATGGTTTGCATATAGATGGCATTTAAACTCATAAGATGGGATGTGATCGTTTAAGAGTTGAATGCAGATAGAGATGTCTGATGTCCAGGTTGCTCCAGTTTAAAGATGAAGGAGGTAAAGAGGAACTGGAAAAAGGCCTAAGAAGGAAGGCAAGGGATTATAAAGAGAACCCAGAGAACACGGTGTCCTGGGAATGAACAGAGAAAAACGTGATCAACTAGGTCAAATGTGTGTATAGGTAAAGTCAAGTCAAGTCTGAGGATTGAGTATGATTTGGTAATGTGTCAGTTATTGGTGTCCTTGACACAAATTATTGTAGTGGAGTAAAGGAATGCAAACTTGATTGGAGTGGGTTTAAGAAATGATTGGAGAAGAGGTAGAGCCAGAGAATATAGATAACTCTTTTTAAAGAATTTTGCTATAAAAGATGTAAATTGGGTGACAGCCAGGAAGGAGGCTATAAGGGCCAAAGGGGACTTTTTACTTTTTAAGATGGGAGATATAGTAATATGTTATATGCTGATAGACAGAATTGATACCCTAGACAGAGGTATCAAAAAAAATTCAATCGAGCATGACATGGAGGGAGAAACTGTTGGAGGCAATGCTTGAGTGGGTGAGAGGAGATGGGATCCAGGGCCCAAATCAAGATGTTAGCCTTAGAGGAGGAGACTCATTCTTCTAGAGCAACTGGAGGAGAGGTGGCTTATAGGGGAGGGAGAGAGGTAAGTTGATGCATGTGTTGGGACCAACTGGAAGTTCTACACTGATTGTTTCTATTTTTTCAGTCAAATAAGAATTTATCAGCTGAGGTTAAGGCTTAAGGGGGAGAAGGGATTGGAGGCTTTAGGGGAGAGAAAAGGTGTGCAGAAGTCATCCAGCAAGTGGCAGAATGAATGGTCTAGAGCAATACAGTAGGAGGGCTCAGGAGTGCTTAGGACCCACCTGAGGTTGCTTTCCTATTCCAACTCAAATATGCTTTCTCCATATTTGCGGGCAAGTCATCTAACAAATTTCTATTTAGCTCCTAAGAAAGACAGTGAGCTTACATACAATCCTCCAAGCACAAACACACTCCATTCTTTGAGAGCTACTATATAAATCTAAGCTGCAAATGTTTGGATGTAAACACTTTCTATGGGGGTTTAGTACTCAGTACCGAAATCTGATTAATGACCTCTACTTTCCTATTTAATACTTAATAGTCTCTGTACAATTTTTATATGATTTCATTTGATTCTCTGTAGCTTTTTTCTGTGACCTTTTCAAATAATAATAACAAAATGGTTGTGGTATTAAAGAATAAGATCTGTTATCCTTAACTAAAATGCAGTTTTTATAGGACACTGGTTTTCAGTGTTTTGTTAATTTCATCATCATTTCTCCAAGTGAAATGTGTCAATGGCCAAATTAGAAAAGGGGGGTGTCATTTCATGTCTCCTTGCTGCACCAAATAGAAGTCAAGGCAGAAAGTTTTAAATGGGGCAGGGATGTATGGATGAGTGCTACAGCTTTGCTTGTTTGGCTCTACCCCATATGAGACTACTCTGATTATTCCAGAAGCACCAAAACTGCATAGCTCCAGTGAAACTTGAGAACCACCCACTTGTAATATAATATATTACAATCACTTATAATATACATTATATATTATTACTTTTATATTACATATTAGTTATTATGTATATAAACTCACTTGTAATATTATATGACTTTTGGGGGAAGCACATCCATAATAACACTTTTAGTTATTTTATTTTACTTTATTTTTAAATATTTATTTATTTTTGAGATAGAGAGCAAGCAGGGAAGGGCAGAGAGAGAGGAAGGGAGAGAATCTCAAGCAGGCTCCTTGCTTGTCAGCACAGAACCTGATGCAGGGCTCGAACTCATGAACTGTGAATTCATGACCTGAGCCAAAATCAAGAGCCAGGTGCTTAACCGACGAGGCTACTCAGGCGCCCCACTTTTAGTCATTTTAAGGGATGTACATCAATTTCTCTGATTTCTTAAAAATTAAATTGATTTTAATTCATTTTAAAAATACGGGTTCTGGAACTCTTGTTATGAGGAGGGAAGTGTGTGATACAACAACAGGGAGTTCTATTTCTGAACGTGATTAGGAATTACCTGTTTGAGGTCCTCAGAAAACAAGAAAGGCTCAGCAGCGGTCACTAACAGGTGTGGAGATTCCACAGGTGCACCCATCCCTCAGTCATGGAAACTGAAGAGACAAGGTAGTTATTTTCAGTCGATAGAGTGGAACACCAGGAGGAAGAATTGCCTAGCCAAGTGGAACGCAGACAGCTCTGAGCTTTAGTAATCAAAATCAACACCTCAAATTATACTCAGAAGTCAAATAGGTAGTCAGTGACGAGGAGAGCACAGATGTTGCTCACTTTGTTCGTCCAATTCCCTTAAGCAGATGGGCAATAAAAAGTCTGTGCGTGCAGTAGGGAGGCAGCAAAGCCTCCACACAGTCACAACATAAACTAAAAGTAACAGCATATCAGAAGCTCCAAATCGATGGATTTGGTGTTGCCATTGATAAGGGAAGAACAGCTTGAACAGAAGGCAGTGCTAGTAATCATATTCTGTGAAGATTCATGACACCTTTATTTCAAGGAAAGCGGTGTGCTAAGTACATCATCATTACAGTCAAGAATTTATCATGCTTAATATGGGGGAGGTAAGTGTATTCTTATTATATCATTTTTTACAGCCTGATAGTTACTTTGAGTGCAAATCCTTTTAGCTTTATTTTATGGGGCGATATTGAAAAGATAAGTGATATAACTAAGTTCTCATCAGCTGGGAGAATTGATTCCTTTGCTATTTCTAGAGTGGAAATGGCTGAAATTCAGTGAAATCTTCAGTTCAAGAAATCACCATTGCATCTGATTCACCTTGAAGCAATTTTCAGATTTACTTATTATTTCTGATTCTCCTGGACTGACATGTCTTGACTGCATTTGGATCTGTTTTCACCTATGCACTCTATTGACTCAGTTTCCCACTAAGTCATGTAACCTGCAGAGAAGGGGATGCAGGTGGTGCTAGAGGAGAAAGGTAGTGGAGACTGACAACACCCAGGCCCTTTTTCAGGTCACAGATTGTTTCTAGGCCTTGGTGAAAATTTCTTATTCGTGCTAGTTTCTGGGGAAAAGTGTGGGTACTTTCCCCAGTGGGCAGCCCAGCAGTGTAACATCTGTCCATGTGGCTGTTCATCTACACCAGTCTACTGTCTACCTCATTGGGAGGTGATGGAGTCTAGCAGTCCTGAGCCAGATTCTGCCTCCATCACTAACCTGCTGGGTGAGCTTGGCAACTGTCAGCCTCAGCTTCCTCATTTGTAAAGTTGTGATGTTGGTTCTTAATTTATTGTTCTGGGCAGGGTAATGAATCCTGCAAGACAATATGTATATGGTACCCAGCAAAGAGCATGGCACAGAGGGAGTGCTCAATAATATTATCACAATCATATTTTTATTAATGTCTGTATTATCATCATGGCTGGAATTCTTATTTCAATATTAACTTCAGAGATAGGAAAAAAGCTATAGAAGGATTTATTCATGTTACTTTTGTTATAACTGATTTTTAAAATATTTTTCAATGTCTCAGTGCATTCAAATCATATGCTTATTTCACCAGATTCAACTTTGAATGACTTTATGACCTCTACACATTATTGCCATCTCCAAAGAAAAAAGCTCATTGCCAGGAAAAGTCACAAAAAGATTATTGTACAGGTTTCAAAAGGCCATTCTAAAAACAATGATGACAGTTCTATTAAAATAAGCATGCAGGCTCCCGAGGTGTTTACTTAAAGGGCACAACAACATTTGACTGTATATGTTTCTTAAAAAATCAATCATATTTATTGAGAGTCAACCTTGTATGTAAGTCTTTTGTTGTGTTGCAGGAATAACAAATTATCAAAGACTGGCATCTTTCTTCTGATTCTTTTTATCTCAGCTTCCCTATGTTTATAAACCTGACTGTTCTTTTCGCACGTAATTCTCATTTAAAGACTTGAATGATGTTTATTGGACTCTGTTATAGGGCCAAAATTATGCTTGAAGTGACAAGTTTTAGTCTGAAACTACCTTTCTTAGTTGTTAAGTTGTTTTCTTGTTTATTACTGTGGGTAAAATTGTTAATATTTGTGTCAATTTACATGATTTTAGTATTAATAAGGAGAAAAGAGTTTATTCTAATTAACTATGTGTACTGTAATGAAAAATTTCTTATAACATCTTTTACTGGAGTAAAAAGTAACTGATTTTAAAAACTCTGAGGTTCCACTGTGTTTTAATATAGGTTAAGAATCACCTTGTGTTTATATTTTTCATAGGTGCATTATTGCAATGGGCCTTGACAAGAATCCAACTTCACCAAAACTTAGGAAAGAAAAGAGTATTGAGAAGAGAGAAGAACTAAAGAAGGGTGAGGGGAAACTGAGGAAGGATAGAGGGTACATGATACCAAGAAGGAATGAGATAGAGGGGAACAAAATGTCCCCTTCAGTCATTTTATCAGCTCACGAAAAAACAAGGAGTGGAGAAGTGAGAACAGCTGTGGAAGAAATGGAACATAAAGGAAAGCCAGGACAAAATGTTTGGGAAGATGACCAGGAAAATATATTTAAATACGGTAATGGAGAAAATGGAGTTCTTTCTTGTTGTTATTGCTGTTGTTTTGCTTAAGGCCTTTAAAATGCTATTATCAGGGGCTCCTTGGTGGCTCAGTCGGCCAGTGTCTGACTTCTGATATTGGCTCAGGTCATGATCCCAGGGTCGTGATCTCGTGGTTGTAGGTTCGAGCACTGTGTCAGGCTCTGAGCTAACAGTGCAGAGCCTGCTTAGAATTCTCTCTCTCTCTCCCTCTCTCTCTAACCCTCCCCCACATAATTGTACTTTCAAAATAAATAAGTAAAAAAGAATAAAATGCCATTATCAAAATTTACCACAATATATATTAATTGTTACTCAGTTACAGTCTTCAGGCATCTCTGTTACATGGGAGGAATCCCTGACTACCTTTTCCCAGTTTTGTGTGGAGTCCTGTGTCACCTGACTTAGCAGAGGAGGACAGGTCTGACTCTGGAGAGGTGAAGATGCGTATAGGGGCAGGAGAGGAAGGGGGGGCAGTTTATGTCTGTGTGAACCAGAAGCTCTGTTCACTTCTGCAGAGAGAGGGACCAGGTTGACCAAATAGAATTTTACCTTTTTTTTTAGTATTTCAATGTACTTGCTTTGGTGAAATTGATGCTTCTATAGCAGTGAGAGTATTCCATAACTAAAAACAGTTGACATAGGCTTGGGGTCCTAGAGCCTATCTGTCTGCCTTCCTTGTTATTCTTCTCTTTTCTTCTCTCCTCGCCTGTACTCTTCTTTTCCCTCTTCCTTCCTTTTTCCCTTCCTTCCTTCCCCCTTCCTTCCTTCCTTTTTCTTTCTTTCGACATCCACACAGACACTCACTCATATGCATAGTAGTGATAATAACAATAATGGAAGTGCCAGGCACTGAGCACTGGGCCAGGAGCTTTCCACACACCATTTTATTTTATCCTCACCATTCGTTGTGGTAGATATTATTATTCCCTCCATTTTACAGGACAGGAAGCTGAGGCTCAGGGATACAAACAGAAAGCAGCAGAACTAAGATTCATATTGTAGGAGAGGAAACTTTTTCCTGAGCCCGTTTAGGTTCATTGGCTGGGTCCTTGTAAATTAGACTGACAAAAGAGGTTAAAATGGGGAAAACAAATACATTTATTAGCATGCACAATGCACATACACTCAGGAGCACTCACCTGAGTAACTCAAAGGGGTGGTTAGAACTTGGGCTTATGTGGCATTTTACAAAAGAACAATACATTTTTAGATAAGTCGCAGGAAAAAGGGAAAGGACTGAGCTGCTGGGGCAGCAAATTGTGGGAAGACAAATATATAGCAAAATTAATGACATAAGGACTAGTTTTGGAGAGGTTTATTATGCTGATTCCTCTGGTGTTTTGTCTGGGCTGCTAAGGGTCTAAAGTCTCCTATGATTAACTTGTGTCCATCCTGGTAGAGAGAGGAGGGGAGACACCTTCAAAAATATATGTCCTGCTTTTAGGGAGAGGGCAGAGAGCCCTTCTTATATCTACTATTACTCAGTTACTTTCAGCTTAGAATAATCTTATACCAAAGTGGCTATTTGGGGGCGGCATCCTCTGCCATAGTCCAGTACCCAGGCCTATCTAATTCGAAAACCCAGACTTCCCCTCACTGTACAAGCTATTTTGGATGTTGCCTGATTATGGGTGATGTGTCCAAACAGCCAGAAAGGAGGAGCTGCCTGGGTGTCCCTCCTTCAGCAGGGAGACAGTGCCAGGATTAGGGGAGCAAAGCTGGGGGCTGGGGTGACCTGTGGAAGAACTGGCCTCAGGAAGGGGACAGATTCCCAGGTACCTCCTTCTCACCTCATCTTGCTGTTGCCCAAGGGTTTCAGAAATCCAGGAGAATAATTACAGAGCTATTATAGCACCACACTTTGTTTATTACTGAAATAACACGGTCATCTTAAAATAGATTTTGCTTATAACACTTTGACCCAGTTTATCTCTCTCTGTGATCCCTTTTAGTCTTTATTATCTTAGACTGAGAATTTAAAATGACCTATGGCAACAGCAATAGTGGAGAGATTAACAAATGGGTTGTGTTTTATGTATTTTAAACTTTCAAGATATGTAGGTTTATTATGCCATGTTCAGGAGAGGTTTTCCATTTTCTTCATTTTTTCTTTCTTAAACCAACATGGCCAGTGTTATGAGTAGTGTACTTTATGCATATAGCTTTTCCCAAGGTCTTTTCCTGTGTTGGCTAGTTAGTGGACTGGTTCTTTTTAAAAGAAGAAGAAGAAGAAATCGTAGCAGCAAGACTTCTGCTCTCTCCAGAGCATCCACTGATGGTAAGGGCAGCAAGAAACTTGAGTGGAGGTCAGCAAGAGAGGGTTGCAGCTGGGTTGATGTTGACCTTGTGTCGATTTGCTTCCTCATTAGTGGGGATGGTAAACAACAAGCTAATTAAATTCTCTGGAAGAAGGAAGATGAGATGAGAGGAACAGAAGAAATTATGAAAAGGAATCCAGAAAGCTGAGTACACGAGTAGGTAACACAAAGGACATGGCTTTGAGCTGTCATGCTAATTGAGCTCTTGTGGTTAATGGAGGGATGATATTTATTTAGATGTGAAGGCAGTAGTGAATAGGGCAAAGCCAGGACAGCCTTGAAACCCATGCTTTGGGAGAAAACACAGAAGGTCCTGTAAAATAGGATGTAGGGACTATTCTTATGGTTCACTGCATGTTCCTTTAATTTTATGCTCTGCTTCAATAATATAACTCTACTTGTGTCCTAATTGTGGGCACTTGTACTTCTCCAGTGTTAGTCAGGTGCCTCCATTAAAGTGTATTTCTCCTGGTCTACAACCAACTCTTTCCACTTCCACTCACAATCACTATTACTACTAATTCCTACTAATCACTAGACACATATTCTCCATAACGCTGTACTAAGCATGTTCCAGGGATCATTGCTTTAATACTGACCACAGCTTTGTGAGGCAGGAGCTACCATATCACACAGGAAGAAACTGAAGCTTAAGGGTATTAAGCAAATTGTCTAAGGTCACACAGCTAGCAACTGTTTTAACTTGGATTTCAGCACCTAACGGCCCTTCTCTAAAACTCTCATATGTTACCACTATGTAATACTATTGATGGAATTATAGCAATATACTAGTGTTCTGCTTGGCCCTCTCCTTATCCTGTGACCAGGAAGAAATATCTGTAAAGTGACAGATGCTTGTTTCTGTGTGTGTGTGTGTGTGTGTGTGTGTGTGTATGGTATGCATGCACGTGCAAGTTCTGTGGCTAACCTAAATTCTTCTTTGTACAAAGTCTTCCAAGATCTCCAGATGACTTTATGCCCTTTTAAAAATTCCATTCCACTCATTTGACATGCTTTCACATAGTTAATCATGAGTCTTATATAAAAACTCATAAGCAATCCAGCCCAGTAGTGTTGAAACTAACACTACTGAGGACCATGTATAAAAACTACTATGAGTACAGTTCTGTCTTCTGTACCTGGGTCTTATTTCCTCCATAAAAATTGGAGTTTCCTTGATGGCAGGTGTTGTGTTATTGTAGTGTCTCAGATCTTGCAATTTTATCTCCTTGCACATTAAAGATGCTCAATAAAGGCTTATTGATTGATAGCTAACTAGGCCAGGTGAGGAACTGTCCTATTATTTGGTGTGAAATAGTTGGATCCAAATATTTATTTGTTTTTATTAGTATTTCCTATTTGTTTCATGCAATGTAAACCAAAATTTTCATCTTCTTGCTTATTTATAATTTTGTTCTGCTGATAATAATTTGCATTTCATGTTCCCTGTATTAAATCTCTTTCATGGAAACATTCTTATGATGAATCCTCTTTGTTTGCCTTTCTTCGTTACAGTTTCTGATTTCACTTTTCCCCTTACATCTCCCTCATACAATCTCTGCATTAACAGAGCTTTCTTCATATGCACAGGGCATGCATTTCTAAATTAAGTTTCTTTCATTGCAGCAGGGTGGATAGCTCTCAAGTAATTACCTGAGAGGCCCCCACCACTGCAAAGGAAGCCAGAATATCTAATAACTAAAACGCACAAAATGGGGAAAGCTTTATTTTCCCTGTAATTTTTCTCTTAAAGATAATTGTTTATTTGCTTAATTGGTTCTGCATGAAATCCTTTTGCTCTCCATCCTTGGCATGTTGTCACTTCAAGATTTTTAGTTGTTGGTGGAGGAAAAAGGGGAACAATTAAATATGAAAGGTGAAAAATTATAACCACAAGGGACAGCTGGAGTTTATCTGATGTGACAATTTCCTTTTTCTGCTACAGATTTGTTGCACCTCTGTAGGGAATGAAGCAAATTAGTGGCTGTGACAGGAATGTTCTATTTTATAAGAATTTTTTATCCTTGGAATGTAATTATTTCATTGACTGTAGGGATGAATAATGCATATGATTTGGGTTCCGGTCTAGGTACAGAATCCCTCATAATGCCTTTTCTTGATGTCCATTTGGTTCTCAAAGAATGTGCTATTCATGGTGTTACTTCTCGGGGCCTTTGGACTTGATTAATTGAATTTTTCCGCTTCGCTATTCATTAACTTGATATCCAAATATTTTGAACATTTTTCATACGAAATATGACTTCACTGAGTCTCCAAATTAACTTTCATTATTATAACCCTGTTCTCTTCATTTTTAATTTATTTCTAATTTATTGTTTTCTATCAAGTTCTTCTCTTGTCCATTTAGGTTATTGTAGATGATGATGTCCATTTGTAAATGGACTTTCATTAGGTTGCAGCCTTGTCATTTGGAGCTTTATTTCTTTTGTGCTCTTATATATGTGACTGATTGCAATCTTTGATCATTTGCTGTTGGTTTGTCCATGTTCACTAATTGTGTGAAAAAGACGTGAAGAAAGGCCCAAAGAAGAGAGACTGGTGGACTCAGAGTTCTCATTAAAGTAAAATGGCTTAAGTATCAGGGATTCTGTTTTCATTCTCAGAGTGGAGATTTTTTTTTTCTCAGAATATGAAGAAGATTTTGAAGTAGATGAGGAGAAACAAGATGAGAAAGCTAATGAAGAAGGACAGGCTGATGATCAAATGAATGGGATGTCAAAGTCACCCTCAGATGATGAAAAAGATCATTTAGACCCTGAAAAGGAGAGTGAAGCCTCGTCGCAGAAGGCGGCAGATGCTGATGACAATGTGAAAGATGAAGGTGATGGATGCTCTGACAGTGAACTGGAGGAGGAGAAACAAGGCAAGTTGTTTCACTTATCATGTGATGCGTGCTGTTCAGCAAGTGTGCCAACTACTTTTCCTTACTTTATATTTAATGAGATGACCCTCTTTTAAGGGAACTTGTAGGGCCTGGTTCCCTAACCAGAGGATGCTGATCAATCAGTCTTCCATAGATACCCAATTTATGGGGTCAGTCCTTAATCCCTTCTCTTTCCTTAGTTTGCCAGGATTTTTTCATAGGGGCCAGGTAAAGCTTGTAGCGCTATGCCTTCTGTTTATATAGAAACTTACTCCTTTTTAAATTTTTGTTTATTTTGAGAGAGAGAGAGAGAGAGACAAAGACAAAGTAGAGGAGGGGCAGAGAGAAAATCCCAAGCAGATTCCGCGCGGTCAGTAAAGAGTCCAGTGTAGCATTTGGACTCACAAACTGTGAGATCATGACCTGAGCAGAGATCAATAGTCAGATGCCTAACTGACTAAGCCACCCAGGTGTTCCTCCTTTTTATTTATTTATTAATTTATTTATTTATCAACCTAAAGTATTCCCACTTACCTACACACACACAAACACACACACACACACACACACACACACACACACCATTTTGTGGCCTTGGAAAAATGAAAAGTAGTTCAATTTCAGTTAAAGGGAAAGTTGAAAACTCCTGCCTTAGGTTCACTTTTTTGTCTTAACTTACTTAAGCACAGGGTGCTGAAATCTTAGTTTCATGTAGGGATCATCTCTCATGGCAAAAGAGGCCCCCTCACAGACCTTAAGCCTAAAATGATTCTGAATGTTCATGGGACAATTACAGAGAGGTTTTCAGGTAGAGAAAGAAACCTTCATCATCTGAGGCATATCTCAAACATTTGAAGACTTTTTTAAGATGTTAATTTACTGAAGTAATGTTCAGTCAAAGGAGGAACCAATTTTCTGCTTTGTCCCATAAAAGCGTTTGGCCCAGGCTATGTGATTCTTAGTTAGTCAGAGATCTTTCCTGGTACATCCAGAACATTACTAGTTATAAACATAACCCTATCATATTTAAGTACGTGTATGTCTTTGTAGTTTGTGCTGGGCTAGAAAATGAGTTTATATCATGATGACTTTTTGATTTTTGTTTTTAAAGTTTATTTATTTTTGAGAGAGTGAGAGAACACATACAAGCAGCGGAGGGGCAGAGAGAGGAGAGAGAGAATCCCAAGCAGGCTCCACATTGTCAGTGCAGAGCCCGATGAGGGGCTCAATCCCACGGAACCATGAGATGGTAACCTGAAAAGCCATACACTCAACCAACGGAGCCACCCAGGCACCCCCATGATGACTTTTTGAATTGCTGTCTATTTTCACCATTCTTTCCACCTCTCAACATGTTTTCTGTATAAAATCTCAAAATTTGGTGGCACCTGAGTGGCTCCGTTATGACTGCAG
This sequence comes from Crocuta crocuta, assembly GCF_008692635.1. NCBI lineage: Eukaryota > Metazoa > Chordata > Mammalia > Carnivora > Hyaenidae > Crocuta > Crocuta crocuta. The sequence continues at coordinate 1,383,529 of NW_027532417.1, read as the reverse complement.
CTCAGGTCATGACCTCCCAGTTCGTGAGTTAGAGCCCCACATCAGGCTCGCTGCTACTGCCTTCCTGTCAGTGCACAGACTGCTTTGGATTCTTTGTCCCCTTCTCTCTGCCACTCCCCCATTCATGCTCTCCCAAAAGTAAATAAATATTTTTTTTAAATCTCAAAATTTTGAATTCAGTGAATATATTAGGATAATATAAACTAGTAGTAAATTCAGTAATCAAGTAATCACAAGAGCAAATATTTATAGTTCCACTCTCTTCAAGAAAGAATTTAAGCAAACCTATTCTAAAATTTCATGCACACATATACAAGGCAATAAAATGCAGAAATACAGAAATAATTTAGAATAAAAGGGATGGTAATTTTACTAGGAACCATAGAGAGGACCATCAATACGCTTGAACTAAAATTTAATTCTGAGTTTCCTGACAATCAAAGTAAAGAGTGAAGCATGATGTGAAAATTTAGAATGATGCCCACTATTAGTAAGTTTGAAAACAGTATTTGCTGTCTCTTTTATTATAGTTCAAAGAACTACTGAAATTAATGGTCTGGCATTGAAATATTTTTTGTGAAGTCTTAAGCTAAATCTTTTCTATAATTTCTCATAATACTTATATTTTATATTTCCAGGCATGCTTAATATATAAGCTTCCCCCCCTCAGTTTGAATGTAAATATCAAATTTAAGTTTATATTACTATATGACAGAGAAAGTTAAAGAATTCTTTGAAAAAGTGATGTCACCTGAATCACATCTTAAAAAAACTATACAGCTGAGTTAAACTTGGAAAAAAATTGAAAATGTGTTTGCATGTAAATATAACTGGTTCAAAACACAAAGAACTAAATTTTTCACTTCTTGTTTGGTGGGGAATTGTCAAGTGTTGATTTCATGAAGATTCAGTACATTTTTTCAATAGTTGGTCATCTGGGATTATTTTTGTGCTGCTTAATCATCTTGTTTTCTTGGGATCAAATGGGTTTTTTCTAAGAGAGACTAATCTTTATGTTCAAACACAGAGGATGTAGGCAGTATCTGGATATTCCTTGGAGGAAAGGCTTTAATCATTTAGCTGTAATTATTGAATAACAGGCAGAGATTGGTAAACTTTATTATTGAATACTGCTTGAGCATAAATAATTGGAATCCTATGTTTGGAAAGGTATTCCAAAGGTATTGGTTATTAAAACTTTGTGCTAAGCACTATACCAAATATTTTATATGAATTACCTGATTTACCTCAAACAATCTTAAGAGGCAGATACTTTTTCTTTTTATCTCCATTTTACAAACAAACTTGGAAATGGTGGGATTAAGTAACTCACACAGTCAGAAAATGGCAGAGCCAAGATAGAAACATTACTTAAGTTCAGAGCCTGGATTTGGAGGAGCAATATAACTATGATTTTTCCAAATGAGAAAATATCTATTTATCTAAAAGTAAAGCAAATCCCCCTAATAAAACAATTGTGCTTCTTTAAGACAATACATTTTAGAGGTACTTATCTTGAATTCTTCATCTTATTCTCTAGCCTCTGTTTTTTGTTCTGTTTTTAAACAGAGGAGATAAAAATGGACATTTTCTACTTTTACTCAGATTTACCTTTCTCTTCCCTGGATGGACCTCCCTGTCCACTCCCAGGACTTTCATTCAGTTCCAGCTTAACCCCTCCTCTTCCAAGACTCTCTCCTCCTTTGGCAGCCTTCATTGATCTCTTTATTGTATGAATCTCTATCATTCAGTAATTCATTATTCTCTTATTGTTTCATATGTTAAATTTTACCTTTCAAACCCATTACACAGGTTATTAACAAAGTTAATTACACAATGAAAGTTAGGACTGTATGTTGTCTTCGTTATTCCTCACAGAAGTGATTTCTTAAAAGATATTTTATAAATATTAAGCAATTACTTGATTGGATTTTTTAAGTTTATTTATTTTGAGAGCAAGAGAGAGAGCATGCACAAGTGGGGGAAAGGCAGAGAAAGAGGGAGAAGCACTAATCTCAAGCAGGCTCCACGCCATCAGCACAGAGCCTGATGTGGGGCTCAAACCCATGGTCCATGAAATAATGACCTGAGTCAAGATTGAGAGTCAGACGCTCAGCTGACTGAGCCACCCAGGCACCCTGATTACTTGGTTGTTTTAATACCAAGAATACTTGATTGATTGTTTTAACACCATGAATATTAAGGTGCTATTGTTTAGCCATGATATCTAGTTACATTTACATTGCATGTTATTATTAGAATTTTATTGAAAAAGATTGTATAGAGTTAGCTGCAATTCAGGTATAGAATATATAACATTTTAAAGAGATATGTAATGAAAGCTACCACAACATACAAAATCTAGCACACAAAGGTTGGGAAATTTAAAAGCAAAAATTAAATTTGCCAACTTTTCTTTTTAAGGGAAAAATAGGGGCGCCTGGGTGGCTCAGTTGGTTAAGTGTCCGACTTCAGTTCAGGTCATGATCTCAAGGTTCGAGGCCCCGCATCGGGCTCTGTGCTGACAGCTAGCTCAAAGCCTGGAGCCTGCTTTGGATTCTGTGTCTCCCTCTCTCTCTCTGACCCTCCCCTGCTCATGCTGTCTCTCTCTCAGAAATAAATAAAACATTAAAAGAGAGAGAGAATGAGAGCAGGGGAAGGGCAGAGGGAGAGGGAGAGAGAGAATCTTAAGCAGGCTCCATACCCGGTGCAGAGCCCAATGTGAGGCTTGAGATCTTGATCTGAGCTGAAATCAAGAGTCAGACACTTGACCAACTAAGCCATGCAGGCACCCCCACCAATTATTGTATCTTGTTGTTTCAATAATGATATCATTAAGCTATCCTTTTTCAGAGCTCTTTGGCATTTTTGGTATTTACAATAAAACCTTGCCATTATTCAGAAATAAAGCCTCATTATTTATTACTGTTTCTTTCTTCTACCTCCAGGCTCTTTTATTTCCCTTCCCTTGATTTTGATGACCTGGCCTTGTGTTATTCAGAAACATTCCTTTTAGCATGTGGGGTATCCAAATTAGAGGTTTCACCCAGCAAACAAAGTAGCATGCTTTAAAAATAATAATGACACAATAGATCCCTTGGAACACTCTATTAAAAAGCCAGACAGCATTTCATCTTCCGAAGTGTAAGAGGCATATTGTGACCACTGAATCTGAGACACCAGTTCATCCTTTTTATTGACATGATTAAGAATCTTGCTGTTAGTATTTGGATGTGTTTCATTTGAACCTGCCTGCACCTGTTCCCAGAGGGCAAACAATTGCCCAGGCTGTCACTCTGGTGACAAGTCGGTCCCATTTAAACTGCCAGCTAACAATTGCGTGGGCCTGCCTTGATGCATGCTCTGTGCTGAGCAGCCCATGAGTGATGAGTGCTAGGGACCAAGAGCCACTAAGAGAGCACCCTGGTTTAGGAATGACGTGTGAGACTTTCCATCGTTTAAAAAGAATGACACTTCTTTTTCTCTCCATTTGTGTTGGCAACCCTAGACACTAATTCACTAGTTGAAAATATATTGTCATAGATGAATGTTATAAAGTTGAGGGGGAAAGTGTCATGTCGCTGCAAATATACTTTTGCACTTTTATGGATAGTTTGGATAATAATGCTTATGAGTAAGAGGTAAAGAATAAATAGCTCCTTAGGAATAGGAGTTGAGAGAGAGAGAGAGAGAGAGAGAGAGAGAGAGAGAGACTCTCTTCCCAGGATTGCAAAGGATAGAATATAAGAATTAAAACAAATGTTTTTTTCTAGTAAGAAAGATAACATTTTACTTGTGCTGTTTTCCAGTCTGTTGAAGAAATAGGCCTTATAGACTTTTAAAATTCCCGAGTCACAAAAGATATTCTATTTACTTGACTTACTGACTTCAAGAATCTCACTCTTCATTTCTTGGCCTGACTATTGAAGAGGAGTGTATCAGGGAAGCCTGCTCCTTCCGTGTTGAAATTATAAGTGCTGTGAAACGACACAGTCAGTGTAACTTGACTGCTCCTTGGACCAGAGAAGGTTAGAGGAAGATTGTAGGTGGCCGTCTGGTCAGTCTGTATGTGCGGGTTTGTTTGTTTGTTTGTTTGTTTTTTGCATGACTAGCCAAACTTTAATTTTTCTGAATGGTAAGAATTCCTCAATCCATACTTTTTGATTGTTGTAGTAGGAAGTCATGGCTTTCACATGAGTGTTTAATTGCAGAATCATCTTTTTTTTTTAAATATTTTTTTTATTTATTTCTAGGAGAGAGAGAGACAGCGTGAGCAGGGTAGGGTCAGAGAGAGAGGGAGTCACAGACTGAAACAGGCTCCAGGCTCCGAGCTGGCAGTCAGCACAGAGCCCGACGCAGGGCTCGAACCCACGAACCGCGAGATCATGACCCAAGCGAAAGTCGGACGCTTAACCGACTAAGCCACCCAGGCGCCCCTAATTGCAGAATCATCTTTTAGTCCACACTAAATACTTTCCTATGAGGTATTTCTCTTCAGTTTTGAATTTGCCCATACACACAGCAAAGGCATTATTAAGACACCCAATAAAATTTTGTGGAATATATGGCTCATGGAGTAGATTAATAGATAAATGTAAAAGGACCTAGGCAGGACACTGTGACACAGGATTTGATTATAGTGCTAGAATTTTAAGTATTCATTGTAATATTTTTAAAAAGTGCAATTAAAGGTACATATGGAGGAACTTTTAAGTTTTTTAAATTTTTTCTTCTCCCCCTGTGATAGCTGCATTTACCTATAGATATTTATTCTTACAAAGTAATGTATATATTTGTCTCATTGGTGAATTGAGTCATGATTTATCAGTGTGAGGACATATATGGTCTCCCTTAAGACAAGTAACTAATTACTGTTCGTAGCTGTAATTTAATGATTTCTACTTTTACTTTCATTAAGCATACATTCATTCTATAATATTTATGAGTACAAAGCACTTGCCTAATTAGGTATTATTGTACATGAAAATATTGACTAAGCCATAGTATCTAATATAAAATATAAACAGATTTCTATGAATTCATGTGTCATGACCAGTTTGAAGACAGCAGGAACAGTGCCTAAGCAGATTTTTCTGTGAATCCTCCGACTAAAGAATGGGAGAGAGAAACAATTTGTATTAGAGTTTGGAAGAGTATTGGGTTCACTGGGTTGGGATGCATGGTATGTTACTGGGGTGATCTAAATTTTTAACTGAACTTCCGTATTTGAGTTTATGCACTTTTTAAAGTGTCCATAGGGCTTCAAGCTATTAAACCCAAAACACAGTAGTTAAAATCAAGAGTCTCGCTCTTCATTTCAGGACACTAATGCAGAAAATGGTGAATTTAAACTATAATAAAACCATGTTCGGGGCGCCTGGGTGGCTCAGTCAGTTAAGCATCCGACTTTGGCTCCAGTCATGATCTCATGGTTCGTGAGTTCGAGCTGCGTGTTGGGCTCTATGCTGACAACTCGAAGCCTGGAGCCTGCTTCAGATTCTCTCCCTCTCCCTCTGTCCCTCCCCGCTCACACTCTGTCTTTCTGTCTCTCTTTCAAAAATAAATACACATTTAAAAATTCTCATGAATTTGTGTATACACACACACACACACACACACACACACACACACAGTGGTCAAAATGGAGAATGACCACTAGAAATATAAAAGGGAGGACAGATTGAATTCCATGAGCTCTGATGTTTTGGAGAGAACGATTTTTTATTTGTCATCCTGGGATGCTAACAGTAAAGAGTCAGTTAAGAGAAGCAATAGTAGGTCCATGACAGTGGGTGCTCTCTGTTTGAAGGCCTTTTGGCAAGAAAAGTGGTCTTGGTTTTACTATAGTGGGTCATTACAAAAGAAAAAGAATGTTTTGCAAAACCTGCTGCTTTATTGCTAATGGACATTGGGTATTATTTAACTTCTCTGGGCCTTACTTTCTAGATCTAGAAAAGAAGATAGCTATTCCATGGGGTTAAGTGAGATGTTTGTTGAGTGCTTACCTCGTTTTTAGGGACACAGTAGGTACATAACCATGATCGGGTTTTATCTTCCTTTTTTTTTAATTAAGCAATTGGTAACTGCAATTACCATTCTTCATATAACACACAGGGTGAAATCACAAGACAGAAATTTAATAGGCTGTACTTAACATGGATGATTTCATAGAGGGAGGAAAGACTAAAAGCCATATAGAAATCATTATTCAATTTGATTATGTTAATTTTGCATTGTGTAATTTCTACAATGACTTAGAATGGCTAAGTAGAATTAGCCCCATTTTATAGGCAAGAAAACAGAAGCTTAGAGAGGTTAAGTGGAATAACCAAAGTCAAAGCTATTAAGTTGCTGAGTCATGACTGAAACACCAAGGTTTATCTTACAGGAGGACATGTTCTTTTCTCTCAATCTCATGTTGTTGACATGGTAGTGATGCAGAAGAAGGAATAGTCATCAGTGACATGAAAAGAGAAGACAGTGAAGGCTGTGGAGACTAACTGAATGGGCAGAGTGGAAAGTCAGAGGTCCTGAGGTTCTGCTTAGGATATGGAATCATAGCACCACACATGCTGGCTTTGGCCAAGGACTTGGGCAACGAGTGCAGATCACTTCTTTGCTGTAAAGACCAACCTCAGATTCTTTCAACATAGGTACCTGGGGGGAGCACCGGAGAGACAGATAGAATTGGGTGGGAGGCAGCGTTGCTTACTACTTAAAGATAACTTTGTCCCTACAAATGACAAAAAAAAAACCAAAAACAAAAACATATGTTCCCTCAGAGTTCTTTTATGTAATAAGGTTGTTTAGATAAAAATTTCTATATGAAAACTTGCTTCATTTCTAAGACAATAAATAAAAATTAGTGTTGAAAATCCCATAATGTGGCCCTAAAACATTTTGAGCTTTTTTTTTTTTTGGTAGGAAAAGCCCTGCCTCACCTTCTGCATAAAAATGAGAGAAAGAAATGAGAGGGAAGCTAACTTGTACAGCAAGGTTAGAGAGAAATTGGAAAACTGAAATGAGTTTATATGGGAGGTCAGGTACCCTGGCCTCTTGAAGGCCATTCATTCTCCTGATCTTTCTTTCTTCTCTAAGGAATTGACTCAAAATGAGCCAGAGTGTGTTCTAGCCTTTTGAAATAAAGTAACACAATTAATAGAAGCTACCTAAGGTAGAGGAACGCTCTTTTTTTTTTTATTCTGTGAACGACTCTCAGAGCCAAAAGTCAGAGCCGTTATATCAATATTAAGATGGTAGACATGAATATTTTCAGAAGTGCCAAACAAGTATAATATGATGTTCTAGCTAATTGTGCATTTAGTGAAAGCTACTGATTGAACAACTAGCAAATAGGAGTTCTTTTTCTTTAAAAAAACAACAACAACAACAACAAAAAACAAGATGCTTAAGAGAGGAGGAGATCATACTCCCTGGAGTTTCTGAATTGGGACAAATAAGATAGAGAACAGTTGTCCTTGATCTGTGTGTTCCCTACAGAGAGACAGTATCTCCAGATTCTATAAAATGGAGATAAAGAATGAGTGGTTCAAGTTTGTGTTCCCTTGAGAAACAGTGGTCATCTGGTGCCTGTCAAGGTAGTTGAGAGATAAGAACAAATGGAATTGTGCTTAAGGGGTTGTGTTGCTTAAAGGCTTTTTAGAGTTTGTGGGGGTTTTTTTGGTTTTTTTACCGCTGTGTAGCATCTCTCAAATCTTTGTGGAAACTCTGATAAGTCTCTGTGACTATACTTAAAATTCTAAGCCCTGTCACGGAGAGCCATTTGGGCTGGAGGGTGTGAAGGAAAAGGATAAGAGTAAAGACAGGTATTTCTTCCCTTAAAGTCTGTATCAGCTGCTACAGCCATCTGTGTAGCTGCCAAGCAGAAATAAAAGAAACAAAGAAAAGAGTAAGGAGAACACAGAAAAGAGAAAACAAGAAAGCTAGGCAGCATTTAAGTGTAGGATATTTCATCTCAAAAACTATTCTGTAAAACACAATTGTTAACACAGACCTATTGGTTAAAAACTCAAAAGCAAGTTTGTCTTTCTCTGGCCCACAGCATATGCCGTGACTTTCAGGCTGTGCATCTTCCTTCCAGAGATCCCGTATGTATGTTGCTTTCTTGGAGATTTTTGAAAGTGTTTTTGGGTATTAGGTATACTTTGGGCTTCAGTAAGTTTCTAGACTGCGCGTCTGTTGCATCACATCAACATACTGCCTCGATCTCCCAAAATCCCTTTTACTGATTCCGTGTGCACATCTCCCAACTCCTGCACTCTCTACCTTCTTCAGAGGATACTTTTTAGAAGACAGCCCTGGGCCATGGAGTTGCTTCACCCACAGGTGCAAAGCGCCTGAAAGTGCCACGGAGTTTACTCTCCCCTGGGGTTGGCCGGTAGCCATGTCTGACTGCAGCCGAGTATGAAAGCCTAACTCCTTCCTTAAGGGAGGAAAAATTCTAATCTACCTGCAAGAGTTTCTCCTTAATGCATATCCTTAGTACATCACTTGCCCATGAATCCTGACCTCAGCATCTGCTTTTGAGGGAACCAGAGATCAGACAATATCTCCTCCTCCTACATACACACACACACACACACACACACACACACACACACACTTATACACACCCATAAGCATCACCTCAAAATAGTTTTAAAGTGTCTTGGTATTCTGCAAACACATAGATCTTTCTAGTACACCTTGATAACTGGGTATGGTGGATATTACAGTAGATACAAATTTAAATTTTACGCACAGAGAATATTGTGGCTACCAAAGATGATAATGAAATAAGTGCTCTTACTTAATAAGTAAAAGACTAATCAGTTACTTTTATAATAAAATACTTACAAATGTTTTCCAATAAAATGGCTTTCAATAAATAAATAAATACAGTTGGTTTTCAGTTAAATGCCATTTCCTATTGAAAAGTTCTAGAGACTCACAGATTACATAGATTTTTATCTTTTTTAAAAATTTTTGTAATGTTTTATTTATTTCTGAGAGAGAGACAGCGTGAGCAAGGAAGGGTCAGAGAGAGAGAGAGAGAGACACAGAATCTGAAACAGGCTCCAGGCTCTGAGCTGGCTGTCAGCACAGAGCCTGATGCAGGGCTCAAACCCACGAACAGAGAGATCATGACCTGAGCCGAAGTCGGACGCTTAACTGACTGAGCCACTCAGGTGCCCCTACATAGATTTTTATCTTGATAATTATGCACAATCTATGTGAACAGGGTATCAAATCTAAACTTTTGGTATGATTATTGCTAACATAATTCCCACGATTAAACCGATTGCTTAATGGAAAAGCAATGATGTCATCATTTTTGTCTCTTAGATATAAAAACTGCTTCATCGTCCTCATCCAGAAGTCACCCATGTTCTAGTTGCAGTGAAGATGAATCCACACTGGGGGACAGGGAAGACCACATTGAGAACAGTCCAAACAAAAGTGCCAGAAGTTCATCTTCTCAGGAGTCCAGTGAAAATGATGAGGCAGCAAAATCCCACCTTCCAACTGAGGATTCCCTAGAAGCTAAAATTGAAGACCAAGAAATAGAAACAGCAGATGTAGAGACCAAGCCTCTGCCAATAGAAGAATGCTTGGAGAATGTTCTTGAAGAAGAAATGGAGAAAGCAACCCAAGTGATTGCAGAAGGCTTATCTGAGAAGTCCAGGGAACATGTTTCCAAGAAAGAAGAAGAAAAGGATAAAAGTAAGCTTTGGGAAGGAAACACCGCTAAGGTGAAGGACAAAAAGGCAGGTCCCAGTAGGGTGGAGAAAGGTGGTAAGTATGGCCATTGAGTTGACCCGCCATTGTTCCTATGCATGGAAGCTGATTTGGTCATTGCATTCTGCCAAAGCTTGGGAAATACTATTGTGGTAATGCCAGAGGCATTCAATGTTTTTCTTATTTCTCTCTTCGTCACATAATCATACATGTACACTCAGCTTGCTGTTTTTCTTCTATTGCATTTTTAAAATTACTTGATAAATCTTATACAGCTTGTTTCCTATTTTCTGTAAATTCCTTCTTATGGTAATTCTATCTCAAGAACCAAATAAAACACATTATGTGTCTGAAGGCAAGGGTATGTGTGGATTTTTAGAGGTTATTTAATACTAGGAATACTATTTGTTCTTAGATATAGATGCATTTATATATACATGTATGAATATATATGCACACCACACACACACACACACACACACAGAGCTAACATTGGTAGGTACTTCTTATGCACCAGTTCTAAACACTTACATATATTAATTCATCTACTGCCTACAATAGCCCAATATCCCCATGAGTTACATTCTATTATCATCATCTCTTTTTTTTACAGATGACAAAATTATGGCTCAGAGAGGTTGAATAAGTTGTCAAGGATTATACAACTAATAAGAAGCATTCCTAGGATTTGAATTCAAGAAGAGTAGTTCCAGTTTTTAAGGATTTTCTATTGTATCTGTGCAATAGGAATGTAAATTTAGATAAAAATATGAAAGTTTCATAGAAAAATCCTAACTTTACTTTGAGTTCTTCTCTGACACTGAGTAATTTTCTGATCCAGGGACTCCTGAGTGAGTATGCAGAACAGTTCCATATGACATGGGAAGAGTGGGGAGTGTCCCACAGTAATCAGGTCCCAGGACCTTAGACATGTGGAAAGTCTGATATTTTTCTCAACTTTAGGAGGACAGTTAAGGGACGAAGTTGTGTCCTGTGGACAGCTGGACCTGCCAGATATCTGATTGTCACGTAGATCTTGTGCCCTGTAATTCTTCTCTCTGTTCCCTACTCCCTCTCATCTGTCTCCTTCGCCAACACGATTGGCATTCTTCTTGATTCCAAGATAAAGTTCGTGTTCATATTTTAATATTACTAAAATCCATCTGCTTTAACACTTATGAATACTTTTAATGTTTCTAACATTTATAGGACCTTAAAAGCTGTTATGAAACCACTGTGACCTACATATAGGAATTGAGGATGTTGAATAGTTATCTTTCAATTCAATCATTATCATTAACTTTCTACTATGTGAAGGGCACCATGGTCAATAAGAAATGTGTAAGGGAGGGTGCCTACCATCAAATGCTAAGAGGAAGGCTTGGCACACCAGGAAGTGGACACAGGTCGGTAAGCAGTCATTTGTAAAACCTGAGAAAGTGCAAATACTGTGGCATTTCAAAAGAAGGGGAAAGTCCTTGTTTGGTTAAATACACTTTGAATATTTTTGTGAAGGATTCTTTTGAAGAAGGCTTTAAGGGTTAGATATGATTTTTAAGATGGAATGGAGGACCATAAAAGCATTTCAGATAGTAGGATGTAGCAAATATGAATAATTCTGGAATGAACAACTTGACAAACTTCAACCCACAGGTCAAATCTGGCCTACCACATTTATTTTTTTTCTGTATTGTCGGTGAGCTAGGAATTTTTTTTTTTAATTTTTAATGTTTATTTATTTACTTGTTTAAGTATCTCTACCCTCAACACGGGGGCTCAAACTCATGACCCCAAGATCAAGAGTTACATGTTCCTCTGATCAAGCCAGCCAGGCACCACTAAAATTTTTAAATGGTTGGAAAAAGTTTTAAAAAAATCATATGTAATGACATGTAAAAATTCAATTCAATTCCACTTTCAGGGTCTGAAAATAAAGTTTTACTGCAACAGAGCCATGCTCATTTGTTTGTTATTAATGGCTGCTTTTACATTGCAAGGGCAGAGTTAAATTGTTGCAGCACAGACTATACAGCCCACAAAGCCCTAAGAATTCACTATCTGGCCCTAAATAGAAAAAGTTTTCCATCTTCTGCCCTGGGATTATAATACAAAGACCCCTGATATTTTCAAAAGGATTTTTCCATATATGAGTTAAGATTCTTGTTAAAATACATTTAAAACCCTTTTATAAGATAATTCCAGTCTTTGATCTCAGATTTTATTGCTCAATTCTGGAGGGTATAACATATAATCTAGGAAATTTGTACAATTTTGCAAGCTGCTGCTCAAAAAAAGTAGAGATGTTAAAATTCATTAGTAACATTGATATTATTATGATTTCTTTTACCTCCACTTCAGAAAAATAGATTGTTTGCCTGGACTTGTGTACATAGACATCTTTTTGTAAAGTAAGGTGCATATAATGCAGGCTGTATTTCGGTGCTGGATGGAATAGCAGAAACACTGGACGAGGATTGTGCTACTTGGAAGAAAGGGAGGTGGTTTATTTTTTTCCAGGTGTGTGAAATGAAAAGTGTGTAGGTTTTCTTGAATATTTTCCTTAAGTATTATGAGGAGTCTATGCTCTTGATTTAGAACATAGAAGCATCTATGATTCTAACGCATTTTGTTATCTTTTTGTTATCTTTTTATCAAGGCAGGTTCAACACTAGATGGCAAGGTTTGTGACTTTTTTATCTTTCTTAGGTTTTAATACATGTACCAAGACTCTCTGTCAGTGTTTACTTTTTATTAATAGCTTATGAAATAACATGAAATAACAGAAAATGGAGAAGAGTAGATGTAAAATATGACCCATAGATTTAGCACACACACAAGATTACATACATTTGATCAGGTTCTAAACTGAGGATTTACAAACTTATGTTGTCATATTTTTCATAAAATATCTTACCTTGCTTTTTATTCTTAATGCTATACCATTTTTATGTTATTATGTAATCTTTACAAATATGTTTCATGTCTGTGTGTTATCCCACTCCGTGATTTTCTTATAATTTAACCATTACCCTATTATATTTTTCCTATTTTCACTACTATTAATAGGACTCTAGTATCTTATTACCTAGGGTAATTTAAAGCTTATAGTTATTTTCTTAGGATAAGTTCCAAAAAGTAATTTCTGGATTACTTTTTATGGCTTTTGATAAAATGCGTTTCTTTACAAAATACTGCTAAAAAGTTTAAACAATACAGAACAGAGAGAATGAAAAGAAAATGAAATGAGAGCCAGTTTTCCTTTTATTCCTCTATTCTTTCCCATGAGACAGAGATGACTCTGTGGAGGATATTTTTAGGTCTGATTTCCAGAAAAATTTCTCTCTATACACATATATAAATGAGTTTATATATTACATATATACATATATTATTTTTATATACAGATGGAAATGATACATTTGTTTTACAACTTGTCTTTTATTTCACTTAGTACTGTATCTTCAGTATCTTTTCCTATCAGTGCACATAACTGTATTTTATTCTTATTTACCATACATAGTATGCCATCGTACTGCTTGAGTATTTTATAACTTTGCAAATTTTTAAAAAAATATCTTGCCTTCCGTGCAAGAATGGGTAGATTTGTTTTATGACACATCTTCCATAAAAGAATAAAACTTTGGGTTATAGAGGCAGAGATAATAAAGTAGGGTGGAAAATAAAACATTGATAGACTAAAAGCAAACAAATAAGCAACCAACGTGTAAAATGTTCAGAATGATGTAGAAGGATTAGGGCTATCCAAATTCAAGGATGCATAGATTGTAACTCTTGGGTGCTGATGTTTTAAGTATATTCAAGGAAATGATACAATACATTTGTAAATACTTAAAATAACAGATTAAGAGAATTCATAAATAGTCTCAAAGTTCCTTCTATGAATAAACATATCTAAGAAAATTTCAGATAAAATACACTGGGTCCTAATTTGCTTGATGCCAAGCAAAGAGGTTATGGCTAGTTCCTTTTTCTTAATTGAGCCTTCAGTTAGATGGCTCAGGGAGAGAGGGATGGGACCAAAGTGAATGCTTAAAGTGAAAGTCACATAGGTGATTATGCTGCAAAATACAGCTTATGTAAATTAGATCATAAGGAGTGGTAAAGATTGAAATGTGTATTATTTTATTTAGATCTCTGACTAGAATCTTTGGTCAAAATGGGGGGTGAGATAATGTGTAGAAGATTATCTATCATATTGTATGGTGCTTAATTAATCATTTTCAACCAGATTTAGAATGAAAACTGTGATTATGTTAAGAGCAGGTCTGTAGGCTATCACAATTACATTCAGTTAGTGATGTTTTATAGCATCCAAGGTAACACAACTTCATCTAAATTGTTTTCACCTAAGATCATAGCAGTGGATAAAGTAGTAAAGTGCTATATTCAGTGCCTACATACCTTTCAGACTGATAGCATAAAGTGATATTTTCCTTCTATATTATAATATATCTCACATTATTTATTGGGGTTTGTCACTAACAAATCAGGTGAACTGATATAAAAGATGTGTTATATGCAGTGAAGTAGATGAAATAAAAGATTATAATTGCTAGCTACAATGAGATAGTGTCCTTGGGAGGTAATTCAATATGATGGGGCACAGTGTTATTTTAATGTGTTTATTTTTCTCTGTTATATGCAGTTTAAGCTGTCCTAACGCATTGTGACGTGATCTTTGCTTTATGTTCCGGTGGAAAAATTAAAGTAGATTAATTTTTGAGTTAATATAATTTATACATTATGAATATAAATAAAATGATAAGAATAGAGTATTGTAGCATAAAGTAAAATATATATGGAAGTAGGGATTTTATACTTTTGTGTGTGAATGGGAAGACATCATAGTGCTTGGCTAGGAAATATAAAACTAATAACGTTATGGCTAACGTAATATTCAGTTTGATCATCATGCAGGCAAGTTAGATGGTCCTGATGAGAGAACAAGACAATCATGTGTTATGATTTGCAGTCTAAATACCATTTCTGGATGAATTGTGAAAGCATGTAGTTATTTGTTCCAATAGATTTCTACTGGCAATAAATATGTTTTGGTTATCTGCTTTATGTCACACCATTCTTGGCGTGAACATAATCAAGTTCTTGCCCATATCGGAGTTTATGTTCTAGTGAGATATATCTGACAAGTAAAAATGTTAACAAGTAATGGGGTATCCTGGACTAAGTGTAGAAGAAAAATAAATGAGGGGAGGAGGACAGAGTAATGGTTTGAGGAAGGGGTGGTCATCTAAGGAAAGAGTATAGGAAGGAGAGGAAATAACAAATTGAGATCCTAAATGGGGAGCATCGTTGCTGAGTGAAGGATCTGGCAAGGAGCGTGGTGTGACAGGATCAGAACAGGAGAGCCAGAAAGTGGTGGGAGATGAGGTGGAGGGAGAAACTTACATGCC
Source organism: Crocuta crocuta (assembly GCF_008692635.1). Taxonomy (NCBI): domain Eukaryota; kingdom Metazoa; phylum Chordata; class Mammalia; order Carnivora; family Hyaenidae; genus Crocuta; species Crocuta crocuta. Next base: position 1,368,359 of record NW_027532417.1, on the reverse strand, counting down.
GCAGTGAGGTTTTTATCCTGAGAGAGGAAGCCATTGGAAAAGTCTGAGCATACAAATGCCACCATCTGGAAGTTTTAGAAAGACTATTCTAGCTACTGTGTGGAAGATAGACTTTAGCTCTCTGCAGCTCTTATCTCCGAACAGCTGTGGTCTTGAGTTTGTAATTAATCCTGGGTCTGCATTGTCAATGCCAGAGGTAACGCAGGAGCATCTTTACTGTGTAGGTAGATGGTGTTAGTCATGAAGTTTGTCATGGTGACTTGCTCGGAAGGTAATTGATTGGCCACGCGAAGAGCGATTGAAGCACACGGGTGGCATGAAAGGTGACTGGGAACTTGGGATAAACTTGGGTATGTCTTCACTTTGCCTTTATGGACTTCTTACCTTCTTAAAATTCAGGTGAGAAGTTCTTAGCAAAACTTCCTTCTGATATTGAAATGTTCAGGATTATTAGCATGTTTTCAGATGGGATCAGTTTATTTTGTTTCAAAACAAGCAGAGAAGAAGGAATGAATTTAGAAAGCATGCCCACTAATAGTGAAAACTCTATCCTTGTCACCACTTTTCAATTACGAATTATCAAACATAGAAAGAATTGGAGGAAATTGTGACATTGTTGACAAAGCACAGGGACACACAGCCTTTCATCATTATTGGTGAAATTGTTAGTTGATACCTCTTTTTTGAAGAACATAAAAAACATGTATCAAATGCTTCCAAAAATATGCTTTTTGAGCCAGCAATTCCAATTCCAGGAATTTGCCTTAAGGGAATAGTCAGGATAAAACAAACATGATTATAAGTGGTGTTTAAAATAGCTTTCTAATCACGCGCACGTGCTCACCCACACACACACACAAATAGAAATAACTCAATATTTAAATGCAGGCAAATGTTTAACCAATTTTTTTAATGTTTTATTTATTTTTGAGAGAGAGAGAGAAAGAAAGAGTAGGATCTGGGGAGACAGAATCTGAAGCAGGCTCCAGGCTCTGAGCTGTCAGCGTAGAGCTTGACGCGGGGCTCAAACTCATGAACCCTGAGATCATGACCTGAGCTGAAGTTGGATGCTTAACCAACTTAGCCACCCAGGCATTCCTGGTTAACCAAATTTTAGTAAATACTTATTAGAACATTCTATGCAGTTACTAAAGAATCTTTTCTAATTTGATGAAATGTGGAAATAATCACAATATATTAGTAAATGAATAAAATGGGGTACAAAATGTTAGCTATCTAAGTGGAGGGTAAAAATTTACATAGATTCACCAAATGTTTAACTAGTAGTTCTGAGTGGTGAAACTATGATTTTTTTTAAATGTTTTATTTACTTCTGAGAGACAGAGAGAGAGACAGATCATGAGTGGGGGAGGGACTGAGAGAGACAGACCCCACTCTTTTTAATCCACTTAAAAAACTTTTTAATGCTTATTCATTCTTGAGAAAGAGAAAGAGAGAGACAGAGCATGAGTGGGGGAGGGGCAAGGAGAGAGGGAGACACAGACTCTGAAGCAGGCTCTAGACTCTGAGCTGTCAGCACAGAGCCCAACATGGGGTTCAGACTCACAAACTGTGAGATCATGACCTGAGCCGAAGTCAGATGCCCAACCGACTGACCCACCCAGGCACCCCATTTACTCTACTTTTTAAAAATACTCCCTAAAAAATATTTTTTAGGGAGAGAGAGAGACAGAGTGTGAGTGAGGGGAGGGGCAGAGAGAGAGGGAGACACAGAATCTGAAACAGGCTCCAGGCTCTGAGCTGTCAGCACAGAGCCTGATGTGGGGCTCAAACTCTCAAACCTGACCTGAGTGGAAGTTGGATGCTTAACTGACTGAGCCACCCTGATGCCCCTTTTTATTCTTTTTTTTGTACTTTATAATCTTTTAAGGTTTTAGGTAAGAATTATTTCCCTAGTTAAGGAAAGTACTGTATATATTATTTTAAAATATGTTTGTTTTCATAATGAAAAAGCTCACATTATCAGGTAATAATATTTTTGTATTTAAAAAACATCTTAAAATATTCTATATCATTTGAGTGGAAAAGGTTGTTTTCTAAGAAATTCTCTGTGTGAGCCTCTTCTGTTTTGCTACGAAGGCTATGAGAACTGACAGTTACCTTTGCTTTTATTGGTCATCTTTAGAGAGAGGGAAGGAGAGGAGTCTCGGGGGGTGAAGAGCTAAGTAGTTAAGGACACAAAGTGATGTGTCACATTGCTGGTGCTGGCGGGGCTCAGCGTGCACAGTCCTCTCCTCTATGTAGAAACCCTCAAGGTTAGACCCTGGTCAAGTTCTTGCTTTTAAGTTTCAGTTTCAGAACATCTGAGGGAAAAATGACCAAGTGAGGCCTTTTCTGGTCTCCTACCTAATAAGTCCTTGATGCTCAGGCCAGGGTCCCATTCTCAATAAATCTGAAGCAGGTATCACCTAACTATACATCTACTTCCAAAAGCCTTCTCATCTACTTTCAAAGCCCAACCCTCCAGGGGCAAGCAAGCAGATGTGGCCAAGTGCTGATGACAGTCCTGAGACAAAGCGACTACATGCTTCACTGTCCATTCTGAGTGAGTTGTAATTTCCACATTATGCTAATACCTTTTGGCTTCTTAGAATAGCTTTTGGTTCAATAGTTGCTAATTGTTTATTTTAATCATTGTTTATTATTATTACTGTAAACCATATTTCTTTAAACATTTTTATTGAGGTATAATTGATGCACATGATATTATTTGAGGTGTACAACCTAATGACTCGATCTTTGTATAACAAACCATATTTCTTTATAGTCTATGGGCTACTTAGAGAAAAAACCCAGATGTCTCATTGGCCCTGATGAAACAAAGCTTCAAGTAATTGCTATGAAACCAGACTTGCTCCCATCCTCCTGCCCCACTGTCTTTGGGATTTCTATTGCTCAAGAAATCGGCCAAGCAAATTTATACACAAGGACATAAAACACTGCTTATTTAAACCCATTAGTTATATACTGTTAACATTATTACAGTGGGCAAGATGATGTTTAGCTTATAAATACTATGTTCCTAAAATAAAGAATGACTTGATAACAAACCCAACTATAATCTAATTGTCATGAGTTGATGTCATCTCAACTGTATTGTTGTAAAAAACTTTTTAATTTGGCATATTGGATGAATGAGGAAAACTGATGTTCAAAAACTTTTTAAATAGAATACATACCTGAACTATTTGATGCACCTATTTTCACTTTCATGTTTGTTCTCTTAAGACTAATAAAGTTAAGTCACCCCATTTTTCCCACCAAAAACCACATGACACAGACATTTCACTATTTGCTTCCAAACACAGATGGATCAGGTTGTAACTATCCCTTAACAAGTCACCTTAAAGTGAGCAAGAGACCACATTCTAATTGTTTTTCTTGAAGTATAGTCTTTGGATCAATTGAATCAGAATACATGAGAGGAAAGAAAAGGAAAAGGTAAGAAAGAAAAGAGGGAAGGAAAGGAGAGAGGAAGGGAGGGAGGCAGGAGGGGAGAAAGAGAAAGAGGAAGATAGATATAGAAGGAAGGAGGAGAGGAAGAAGGGAGGGAGGAAGGAAAGGGTATTTTGGAGATAGATTCTTATCTGGGAGGGCAGATCAAGATCTAGTGTTTTCCAGTGAGCTTTAATTAACCAGAAGGTAGCATAATGGTAGATGTCAGTGATTTGGGAACATGAATCATCAGATGATAGGCAAGTGATGTAGACAGGGACATGTCAGAAGCCAAAGACAAATTTAATTGATATTACAATGTTGCCTAGAATCCTACCAGATTGGGTGGTTATACTTATAATAGACATGCTCATCATCATCAGAGCTATCATCATCAGGCACCTGCTAATGAGTGCAAGATAAGCATGCTCTACATATATTGCTTTTTTTAATCCTTCCAATAACCACTGAGTAGGTATCTTTTTTGGCAGATGGGTAAACTGAGGCTTAGGCTTAAGTCAACGAACTTACCGAAGGTGACACAGTATGGAGTATATGGGATTTGAACTTTGGTTATTGTGTTTCGGAATTTCCATGGCTAGTAATCAGCTGCAGATAACAGCAGTTTCTACAACAGCTTTTACTGTCAAATATATAGGAATCATGCAATAGCTTTTTTTGCTCTGTCCACATGAAGTGAGTATTGGGGTCAAATCACTAAAATCTAATGGATGAAATGCTCATAGTATAGTCAGCTCTGGTAGTTTTAGCAATTTCAAAGAGCAGTGATGATTGGTGTTATAAAAAGCCGTAACACGTATTTCTAGAAAGGAAAAGGCAACTAAACCTCTTTTTCAATCATTTCATTGCATGTGCGTTTGGCAAATCTGTCACTGCTTCTGGCTATTGTGTCTTTTGTTGGAAGTACTTCTTTGCATGGATCTCTTTACTTCATGATCTTCGATTGTGTTTTTGAAATCACGGCTTGGAAGCTATTTACTCTTAATAGATTTTAAAAACAAGGTCACATTTTAATGTGAAAGCTTTAAAATTAACCCCCTTGCTGAAATGATGTGAAATAGCTCAGCAATATTCCCATGACCTGTTTTTATGCCTTTTGATATCTTATGTGATCTCCAAGCAGTTGGACAGATTGTAGCAGAAGCTGTGGAACCTCGCTGCCACTGTCACTCTGACACTGAGCCTGGTGTTAGCAGCACAGATGAGGGGGAAAGGCACTGGAGGAAGCCGGAGATTGACACAGGTGCAGGTAAGGGCACATCATTACCTAGGAAAGACCTTTAGAAAAATCCTCTGCAAGACAGCCTCGTTTCTGCCTTTCATCTTCCGACCCTTGCTTCCTCCTTCTTCCACTCTTATTTTCTTTTCAACTAATGAATTTGATGGCAGGAGGTGGTTGAGAGGCCTTAGGGGAGCTTTAAAGCTGATATCAGATATGAGGTTATTACTCTTTTTTGAATGGATTAGTGCCTAGATTGGAGGGAAAAAAGACTTTAGATTATAAAACAAAATATCAGTAGGGATTTTCAGATCAGTCTTATTTCGTACTTGCCCTCCCAGTCAGTTGACTAGGGAGGAAGATTTGCCTTACTGACCCACTGGAGACCAGAGAGCCAAGGCACATTTCACAATGGTTTATTTGAACGCCTTATTTTTTTAAATTAGGGAAGAATTTGTTGTCATCAGCATATGACCTGGGCTCTTGGTGATGAGTATTCCAGCTGCAAGATTGCCAATTAGAGTGACTCAACAGACCATGACTCATATGCATCAGGGCAAACATCCCATGCCCTTGAAATCAAGTCTCTCCCTATTTAGTATTAGACTTTTTAAAACCACCCTGATTTGAATTTATGTGTGTGTATATAGGGGGAGGGGTTATTTATTTTATTCATCCCATGGTCACATTACCCCCCACTTCTAATTTTTAATGACAGTCATTAAGCACTGTGAGGTTATTTGAGATTTTAGCCTATTTTCAAGCAAATGAATTTGCCAGCCATAGTTTCATGGTGCTAGCAGAAGACACAAGACTCCTGGGTCAGAGAAAAAGGACTATATTACTCACAATAAATAGTAGCCAGAATATTTGCACATATGCCATTTCCCTGAGCTCCAGTTCCCCCCAAGTAACGTGGAGAGGGCCGATGACACTTGAACGTGAAGCAGACAAGTTACAGAAGGACCCCAAGGGCTTAGAGACGCCAAATCTTTTGTGGTGGCCATTCCACCAGAGGTCTTCCAGTGTACTCACAGATATTCTGCAATGTGGGCACGGCAGTCATTCTTGATCAACTCTGATTCAAGCAAGAAAATATGGTTTATTGTAAGCAGTGGAGGAGGAGTGTGGAAGACTCGTTAGGGAGTCCTGTGTGCCAGAAACTGTGCTAAGCATTTGATGGTTTGCTATCACAAGGATTCTGTGAGTTGAGTGTTTCTATTCTCATTTTATGGATAGAAAAATGAAGGCTTAGAAAGGTGTTGTTTCTCAAGTTCACATACATAGTAAGTGGCAGAGCTGATGTTTTCATCCAGATCTATCTGACCCCGAAGTCCACCACTCATTCCACTAAATCGAATTGCCTCTGTTTATGAATTTTGCTTGCTCTCTTATATTCATTTTCCCCCCAAAGTCCATGATGTTACTATCAAAAAACACGTCATGGTTTTCATACTGATACTTCTTGGAAGGATTTCAATTACTCTCTCTCTCTCTTACCTCAGGAATGTCATGTCTGACTCCCCCATGGTGATCGTGTTCATATAATAGCTCAGCTGGATGCTATTAGCCCTTTCTCTCCTAGAATTTAGGCACAGTATATTATTATATGGTGTCTAGGCAGTTTTATTCCCCCATTTTCCTTAATGTTCTTTAATTAATCCATAAATTTAAAGTCCAGCTTAGCAAAACAGAGAATTTTATTTAAATGTTTTTCATAACCGATTTATTAATATACTTTCATGCAGGAATTTGAATAGCAACAGATATACTATTAAAGAGACTTAACACACTTTGCTTTAATTTAATTTTATTCTAAATCCAATAATAATCTATAATGAGATACAATGGACCAATGAGATGAAATATGAATAATGAAATAAAATTCAGGTGAATTGGCTACATATTCTCTGAATGAACATTGGGCTCTACATTTCCCTCTGGCTGCTTCTAGGTACAATTTAGTAAATAACTCCTGTGATATGCTGAGGACCACATATAAAAGTCAATACCAACCCTACTGACAGACCTGAAATTTCTGTTACCTCTTTGAAAGAAGACATCAAAAGTTACCTTCCAAATATATTTTTAAGAGAAATAATATCAGCTATCACTTCCTTACTTCAAAATGGTTTATTTTAATAGCTGCAACAGACCAAGGAAATGCCACAAAGGACAGCTGTGTTTTGTGTTAGGGGAGAAAATGGAATGATAATACAGTCCTGAAATTGGGTATCAGAATAGGGAAGAAGGAAGATCAGGGGTTGAGGTTGCTGGTAGATTGTTGGTAATGGGTTGGGGGTGGGGGTTAGATGGCTAACCAAAAAGACAAGAAATAGAAAATATGAGGAAGACACATTTGCCTACTTTATAAGTTTATATAATTTGGAGGTTGACACACTGGTATGATAACTTATGGCTTCGAGCCCATGGGCCTCTATAAATTAAAAAGATTAGATTGATAACGAAATTATTAAGGTGATCATTTTAGAACTTCCTATCTCCCTAAATATTGTTCTGCAGCTGGAAAATTTAAATGCTTTGGGTATTTGGCATGGCATACCTTTATTTATTTTGCATGGGTCATTTCAACAGAAATGCATGTCTTTGTGAAATAGTAAGAAATGCATTGAAGCCTTTAAGAAATATATTGAACGTACATTTATTGAAGTATGATGGCTAGTATACCCAGATTTGCTAGGGAAATATGGATGAGAACTTATGAAATACTTCAAGAAGGTTATTTATGTTGAAATTTGTCCCAGACTACAAAGTCCTGTCTTGTTCTGTGATCCTGTTTTGCCAAAGGCAAATCAGTTTCTGAACTTAGATGGGAGGTATCTTGACCTATAGTACAAATTGGTGTCTTTAGTAAAAAGTCTTACCTTGAGCTATAAAGTTATTTGATGACTAAATCTAGATATAGTAGCTTTAAAATGTGGGAGTAATGTATGAGATAGTAATCAGCTCACACTGTATTGTGATTGTGTTGTCAAATGCCCACACAAGTCCAAGAAACACAGGCTGAGGACAGGCATATTATGATGCTATAGGGAACAATGATTTCTAAGGAGTGAAATACTGTTTTTCTTATTGTATATTTTTCTGCTAGTCCTAATATTTCAAATGAAAGTAGGATGTGTGTGTGTGTGTGTGCGCGCACATGGGTATGTGTGTGCATGAGAGAGAGATTACTGTAAGACATGGAGATTTTGTTTTCAACATTTCTGATATTTAATTTTCCTTTCAAATCAATGTGTCCATTAAATTGATAGCACTTCTTTTCATCACGAAGAGCCATTATTAAATCATGGTGCATGTTATAGTAGATGGCATCATAGAATCGAGGAAATATTTTATACATAATATCATTGGCTCTCACATATGATTATACAGAATATCTCCTCCCTGTGCACTTTGATTAAAGCGACCTTGTTTTCTAACCTTATTTTATAGCACCAAATAGGAATTTTGTGTTGGAGGAAAGGGCACCACTCAACTTAAACAAGGAATCCAATCAAGTTGCATCAGAAGTGGACATACTGGAGAAGAAAGAGGCAGTGGAGGAAGCTGAAATTCCCCGGCACAGGGATGCTGACACAGTAGACGAGAAAGGGGATGCAGCGCTGTGGGAAACACCCAGGGTTAATGAGGTTCCCTTGGGGGAGTGGAAGTCAACCGCAGAGCAGCCAGTGTTAGTAGAACAGTTTATAGAGGAAAGAGAGATCCCTCAGGGCATAGCAGAAGCAGAAGGGGATAAAAGGCCTGGTCTTGAGGAGGTAAGCCCCCAGGGGAAAGACACAGCTGGAGCTTCTGGAAGTCTGAATGAAGGTCAGGATGAGGTTCCTGAAGAGGGGGCCTTGCTGCCAACAGTGCTGGACACACGGAAGGTGGCTGCTGAGGAGGAGCAGGGCTCAGAGAAGGCAGTGTTTGCAAGCAAGACAGCGCCTGGGAACTCAGAGTGTGTTCCGGAGGCGGCAGCTCTGAGGGAGGCAGTGACAGTGGAAATGAGGGAGGCTGAGAGAGGGGAGGCTGTGAGCGAGGCAGGGTCTGAAAAGCCTGATATGACGAACAGTGAACAGGAAGCATCTACAGACCTAGAGAACCTGGGGGCCATGGAAGATGCCGCATCTGAGAGAGAGGATGGTTCAGAAGAGGCAGTGCTTGGGGGAGAGGAACCGGCCAAAGAGGGGAAGGTGGTTATGGGAACGCAGACACCCTTGAACTCCTCAACTCCTGAGAAGGCCGAGGCTCCCCAGAGGGGAGTTTTGGAGGACAGCCAGGAAGAGCTTTGTAAGGAAGATACCGAAAGGGAGGAGGCTGAGACTGAGGCAGACTCTAACAAAGATGACAGGAAAGAAATGTTACCTGAGGAATTAGGTGTAGCGAGAGAGAAGAGGAAAACTGAGAAGCCAGAGGCACCTCTGGAGGAAACCGAATCTGAGCGGGAAGAGGTGAGGAGGGCAAATGCTCGTCAGGGTGAAGACAATTTAGAAGAAGAGCAAAAGTTTAAAGGGGAAGAGCAGGGAACCACGAAGGAAGTGATACCTGAGGAAGAGACACAAGTCCCCCCAAATGAAATGGCGTGTGATGCTGAGGGTGAAGCGCCCATAGGGGCATCTGAATCACCTACAGACACAGGGCCGCAGGGAGGAGATTCACTGAGAGAGAGAGAGGGGACTGTGTTTGAAGCGGCACCTGCAGATGAAAAGTCACTGGAAGACACAACAGCTCTGAGGAAAGAGGAAGGAGGGGAAAGACTGAGAGAAGCCCAGGACCCAGAGCAGAGCAGAGGCAGAGCAGAACCGCTCTCTCTGGAGGACGGGGCTCCCTCAGGGCAGGACGAGGGGCCAGGCCCTGAGCCGGAGGGTATGTTTGGAGGTCCTGAAACTGAGCCAGGGGGAGAGGGGCAGGTGCCCCAGGTGATGACCATGGCCACAGGTGAGGTCCAGGAGTGTGCAGTCAAAGATCAAGATAGCCTGGCGGGATTGGAAGGGGGAGATAAGGAAGGGCCCTTGCAGGGGCAGCAAGGAGCGGGGTTCACAGCGATGACCCAAGAAGATGTTTCTGAGGAAGACTCCATGATGGCAGAAAAGCAGAGTGAAGAAGCTATGGATGTGGACCCAGAAGAGGAGGCAGATAAAGATCGCCCCCTGGGGACAGGAGTGATGGCCCACGGGGACACAGAGGGGGCTGGGAGCTTACAAGGGGGGGTGGCGGTGGCTGAGGAAGATCCCCACCCAGGAGGAGCCGCAGGAACGGCCGAGGAGAAGAGGGGGGTGTTGGCAGATTTGAAGACAGCTGAGGGGAAAACAGAGGCAAATAAAGCCTCCTCCTTCTTGTCAGATGCTGCTGGCAAGGAGACGCCTCACCAAGTGGATGACTTACCGGGGGAAAGGGCAGCTGCCGAGGTGGTGGTAGAGGAAACAGAGCTGGGCAGGGAGGAGGTGGCGGCGGTGCAGGAGGCGACAGGGACTTGGGTGGGGACTCCACGAGAACCTTCAGACCCGAGAGGGGAGGCCCCACAGACAGGGCCGGATCCGGAGGGCGGGGCACTTGATACCACGCAGCAGCGCGCAGAGTCGGTGGTGGGGGTGGTGGGCGAGGAGGTGGGCCTGGGGAGCTGCGCCAGGGGGCAGGAGTTGGGTGCAGCTGAGGAATTCAGCCTAGGACTGTGCCCGGGGAGAGAGTCAGAGCCTGGCAGGGAGACCCTGCAGGGCGTGGAAACACTCCCTGCAAAGCCTGATTGCCCTGAAACCCAAGAGAAGCAGGAGCTCACCGTGCAAAGAGAAAAAGAAAGTGAGAACGCACATGTCTCCCTGAGCAACATGAAGGCCTAAGACTTTGTGGCAGAAGGTGAGTGTAAGCCTGCTCTGTTCGCAGGACCAAACAGATCCCCCACCTGAGGTACCCTGCTCTCAGGGCGGGCTCCAAGCGCCGCCAGTCCGTGCACACACCTGTGCACAGTCACACCAATTCTGTGCCGCTTAACCCCAAGCCCAGGAGGACAGCGGCTTTGTCAGGCCAGGGTGGAGCCAACCTGCACCGGGGACCCACTTCCACTCCTTTCGCCCCTGAGTCCCCCTCTCTGCTCTGTGGGCACAGCTCTCCGCAGTGGTGAAATCCGTGTCTCCTTCCTGGAGCTCCAGAGTTGAAATCAAGAGAATGGGCCACAGGGACACACCGCAGACAAAAAGAATCACACTCTATTCCCCATTCATTTCCCTTTTAGTGGTTAAAAGGATGGCTGTGATTATTTGCCTTCCAATGGGCTCTCTGCCTTCCTTTCTGCAGTGTTTGTGAAGTTTAATATAAATATTGCATAAATTATAAAATATATGAAAATATTTAAAACGTATACAAATTATGAAAATACATGTAAAATACTGAAGATTGTAACTAAAGGCCAAATTTCTCTTTTAGCATTTCCTCCATTCCTGCTATTTCCCTGATGCCTTCCTATCCGTAGTGCCTGTTTCTACTACCCTGAGTGATTTCACTCATAGTTCTGTCCCTCTTACTATTTTTCAGGATATTTTAAGATGTCTTCTGGAAGACTGGAGAAAGATTCACCAAGCATCTCACTAGAACTTTAGATTTTATCTTTTTTTTTTTTTAATCATTGTATTGTCGGAGCTAATTCCCAATGTGGCAGTGCTGGTCAGTACACAGTGAGCACCTTGAGAATAGCTGAGTAGATCTGCGGGACCCTCTTCGGGGCCACTCTCTTCCGGACCACTGGTTCCTAATGGAGGGCTGTGAGGCTGTTACGTATTCAGCCTGGCCAACGTGTCTCTGCTCAAACCAAACTGATAGTTTTCACGTGTTTGACTTTTACCAAAGAGCACCTGAAAGGCTCAGTCCTCACATCTGTTTAAATTCCTTTTTATTTCTAATCAAATATTAGTCCCGGTTTCATACATTAGAGTTTTATTTCAAGTCCATGGCTTGGGGCATTAATGACTTAGTTTGTGCAAATGAGCTCTAAAGGTCCTTCCTCATACACTCAGGACTAAGATTGCGCCAACCCTGTAAATCTCCCCAGAAAGGAACTTCATGGCACATAAACTCACCTACATTTAGAAATAGTCACTCATCCTATGATGACTATTTACGCAGAAGAGTAAAGCGGCAATCTTATTTCAAAATGCCCTTTGTTTTTGTGTGTGGGGGTTTCTGTACTTCTGCGTTCTGAGGTAGACATAAATGCTTGTGGCATTTTGTCCCTGGGGGCCTTATTTATAGCTCCATTCAAATTTAAATCAAAGTAGTAAATAATTTAGCTGACTGAAATGAGTATCAATAATTATAGCAGGTAAACGGTGCACATGAGCACATACACCAACATTCTAGACCCTAGATTCTTCGGTTGATGTCATTTGATAGAAAAGAAACTTAGAATAAATTAGTGCACTGCTCACCTTCCCAAGTTCTGTTATTTCAAACCTGTGAACTAACCTTGCAGGGCGTTGTAAATCAACAGTCAGAATCACTTTCTAAATTACTCCTTGATATTACTAGAAATAGTTGTGCATCGGCATGCCTGCTGGAGATTTCCATTTCCTTGAAGACATCTTTGTTCATATAGCAGTACCCTAAAGGGCACATATGTTTGGCCATCTTTTCTCACATGAGGGGGTGAAACAAAATTTCCTAAAGCGGTGATTCTCCAGCTGGAGTACACATTAGACTTACATGGAGCACTTTCATGAATGATTCAACCCCTGGCCCCCCCTCCCCCAGAGATTTGGATTTAATTAGTTTAGGTGGGTATAGAGATCAGGTGTTTCAGTTTTGGGTTTTTTGTTTGTTTGTTTGTTTGTTTTTTTAAATTCAGTTGATTCTACTATGGAGCTAAAATTGAGAAGCGCTGCCCTAAATCGTCGTATAATCTATGCTGGCTGCCCTACCCTCTGTCCCTCGGGACCAGGCATATTCTCTTTATAGGTATGTTTCATTTTAATAAAAGAGCTGTTGAATGATCAAAGCTATAATGGACCTTTGGGTCTCAAAATGTGGTCCCTTGATCAGGATATCAGCATCACCTGGCACTGTTCCAAATACTAATTCCCACCCTCATCTCACACCTATTAAATTGGAAACTCTGTGGCTGGGGCTACGCAGTTGGTGTTTTAACAAGCCCTCCAGGTAATTCTGATGTACTCTAAAGTCTGGAAACTGCTGTTGTGGACTATGGATTGTACTGAGGATTAGTCTCAGTTGGAAAATGGATTGCAGAAGCATTGTGAACTTTCTCGCTGTGTCCCTCTCTTTCTGTCTCTCTATTTTTCTTCCTTTGTCTAGGAAAGGGCACTCACTATAAAAGTGATGGATTCAATATTAAGCTCATTTTTATTATGACTGCAATAATGTGTTTATGAAGTCTTTCAGCCCGGTCCCCTATTGAGGTTGAGCGTCAGCCACAGCACACCATAGATCTCCATCATCTGTCTTAAGTTTTATGGGTGGGTTTCATTTACATTATATCCGATTTCATTTATTACTGAACTGCATGACTGTGGAGCTCTATGGTAGTTTTTCCTGATCTCAACCTGAATGCCACAGAGCACTGTGAAGACACAGCACCTTATGGGAAAGACTGTAAACTTGTTAATTCCATTGAAGAATGAGTTTTGTACAATGTGCTATATGGAAATTGCATTGAATTATTTTTATATTTAACACATTCCGTCAAAACATTCTGTAACATAATTCTACAATCTGCATGTGGGTTTAAGTGTGAAATTCAGTGTTGTGATATTTTGATTAAATGAATCTTTCTCTGCAAATACTCTGTTGATAAAACTATATGTGAAACCAAACTGATTTTTCCCCTAGTTTCATTATTAAAAGCATAAACAAACTATATGTTTACAGATAAGACATGTGAATGATTCTTTATAAATAGATTAGACTGAAAATCTTCTTTGTCCTTTCCTTAAAAAAGTTAAACTTCATAAACCAGAGAAAATCAGTTTCATTGGGCTGTTTATATTGACTGTCTATATTCAAACATGTCTGCATTCATGTCTTTCATATACATAATGTTAGGAAAATTATCACCAATTCATAAATAAATAAAGACAAGCTCAAAATCATAGTCTTTTTTTTTTTTAATGTTTTATTTATTTCTAGGAGAGAGAGACAGCGTGAGCAGGGAAGGGTCAGAGAGAGAGGGAGACACAGACTCTGAAACAGGCTCCAGGCTCTGAGCTGGCAGTCAGCACAGAGCCCGACGCGGGGCTCAAACCCACGAACCATGAGATCATGACCTAAGCGAAAGTCGGACGCTTAACCGACTAAGCCACCCAGGCGCCCCTCAAAATCATAGTCTTGTCTAAAATCGTGGTCAGTCTCAGGTCTTCTGACTCCAAATGCTAACGTTTTTCATCTCACACACTATCCTCTGGGAAGAGATGTATTTAATGGATACTAAGACACTATATGCACACTTATACATGTTTTTGTTTACTTGTAGAAGGAAAGAGAAAAAACTTATAAAGAAACTAAAGAAGGATGAGTTTGAGAGAGTGACTTTGAAAGAATTCCAACTATATTTATTCCCTGTTCTCTTTTACCTCTTTCAGCTGGCTTAGAAGAGGAAAGAACAAATCTCATTAATATATTAATAATATTAATATTCCCTATCTGCAAGAAGGGAATTATATTTACAGCCAATCAAAGAATATGGTAAATTATTTAATTAATTCAGGAGAAAAATAGACAACCAAAGTAAAGGTAGGCAGAATAAGCTACTTAATTTTTCTTAATTAAGCCTTTTCTAAAAAAAAATAATAAAAAAGTAAATTTAAGAAAAGCCTTTTCTGTGGCTTTATATTCTTTGTTACAAGCTTTAAGTATGGTTGAGTTCCTTAACATTTCTAAGGCCAATGATTTGGCCACAATTATTGCCCTTGGAAAATGATTTTTTGAGAAAGGAAAAGAAAGCCTTAAAGATTCATCTAATAAGTGAAATATTCCAACAGCCTCAAGGACAGCCCAGGAGAGGCCACATCTGACCTTGGACAATATTTCCTTCCAGTCTTCTATATCGCCTGATTGTGTCATTTAAAAGAATCTCCCTGTCAGCCAGCAGCAAGAGGTACAAGGGAACAAGGAATAAATACAGCTAGAATTCTTTCAAAGTCACTTTCAAACTCACCCTTCTTTTTACGTTAAGTGTTTTCCTTTCTTTTAATACCATGCCCCATAACAGGAAAACTATAATGGGAAATATAAATTCTGTAAGATAAAATGCTGCATTATTTGAGAATACACATTCCTTTTGAAATTCTTTCCAAGAGTCTCAGACTATTTAATAACCTGTGCAACCCTTACAAAACTTTGCAATGATGCAATACCCCCACGTTCTATTAGGGAAAATAGAGTACCCAGAAGATTCCCGGGACAGAGATCCTGCTGCCAAAATCTGTTTAAGAACCAGCTCTCTGCCTCCTTTGTCAGATGTTTCCTGGTCTTTATTAAATATCTACGTATAAGTAAAGGTTACGTTAAAGAAAGAAATTATAGGAGAAATTTCCTACTTGTTCGGGAGCTTGGTACTAATGTGACACAGGGATCTTCAAGCTGGAGCGGGTGGACCCCGGGAGGGAAAATGAAGCTTTTCAAGGGATTCATGGCAAGGCTACTTTCCAAGTGTTCCACCCACACATGCACTCTTGTCATACAATGGACTCGAAAACTAGCCTGCACTCAAGGTCTTCCCTTTTGCCAGTCTCCCATTCTCTCTCCACAATATGTGTCAGCTCTTCGTTCATTTACCAACTTTCTGTGTTGTCTCTGGGATGTCACAAAAGATGAACAATTTGAAATATGGCGTAGGTATTGAGAATGGGAATGACCTCGGTGACTGGTTAACAAATCTTTCTGCAAGTCAAGTGGTTTTCAATTCTTTGTTTTCAAGAAAATTAATGAGTACTTAATTGAGTTGTCTGCTGATAAGCCATTAAAATAATTTTTGGTATTTTCTCAGTCTGTGGTTTCTGGCATATCACTAAGAAGGTCAGAGAAGATACTGCCGCACAAAACACCAAACCACTTCCATTCCCATCTCTTATGCAATGTGCACAAATCTGACATTTGTTCATTTATACGAATAAAACAGAAAATGGAGTAGAACTGAGGGTCCACACTCTCATTTAGCGTAAATAGTATTTGTTCACAGATACACAGACTAATTACAAATAGAAGTCACCATCCTCTTTTTAAGTGTTTGTTTATTTTTGAGAGAGAGAGAGAGCGTGAGGGGGGAGGGGCAGAAAGAGAGAGGGAGACACAGAATCCGAAGCAGGCTCTGAGCTGGCAGCACAGAGCCTGATGCAGGGCTCGAACTCAAGAACCACGAGATCATGACCTGGGCCAAAGTCAGATGCTTAACCGACTGAGCCACCCAGATGCCCCTAGAAGTCACCATCTTAGGAGATGCATTTCTACTTTCACTTTTTATGTGTAACATTTATAAAAACTTATCATACCTGTATGTTATTTCAATCAAATGCATATTACTCATTAGTGCAATGATAGCTTAGTCCAGAAGAAATTTAACACATAGAAACTTATATTCATAAGAAAAGTTTTACAGGAGAGCCTGGGTGGCTGAGAATCTGACTCTGTTTCAGCTCAGGTCATGAGATTTTCTCTCTGCCCCTCCCTGGCTTGTGCTCTCTGTCTCTCCCTCCCTTTCTCTCACAAATAAACATTTTTTTAAAGAAATTTTTTTACAGAGACAAAAAAGCAGACTCTGAACTATAAAGAACAAACGGAAGGGAGGTGGGTGAGGGGATTGGTGAAATAGGTGAAGGGGATTAACAGCACACTTATGATGAATACTGAGTAATGTATGGAATTGTTGAATCACTATATTGTACACCTGAAACTAATATAATTAATTGTATGTCAATTATACTGGACTTCAAATAAAAATATTTAAATTTTATATAAGAATTTAGTTATAGAAAGCATGACAGGACAATCAAAAAAGGCTCTCAAACATAAAAATACACTACAGTAGGATAAAAATCTGCGGCCCAAATGGAATGGAAATTAAAAAAATGTGAGGGCACTTATGTAGGTCAGTCAATTAAGCATCTGATTTTGGCTCAGGTCATGATCTCATAGTTCATGTGTTCGAGCTCCATGTCAGGCTCTGTGCTGACAGCACGGAGGCTGGGGCCTGCTTTGGATTCTGTGTCTCCCTCTCTTTCTGCCCCTCCCCTGCTCATGTTTTATCTCTCAAAACTAAATATTTAAAAAATGTAAAAAGAAAAAAAATTATGTGAGTTTTCCTAATCTTAAAGAAGAGCTTAGTATATACTTTTGAAAATGGATATCTTAGGTCAGGTTCCCTGGGAAACACTCTGGAACAAAGGTTTGTATGCAGAATGTTTACTGGGGTGTGCTCTTGGGAGTAACAGTATGGGAGACTGAGGGAAGCAGAAATGGGTGGAAGGAGAAGATGGGCTATAAGGTCATCACCCCAGAAGCTGTGCTTGTCCCTGAGACTGCAGTCCATCACGTGGGATGCTCTGGAGCTCTGATGACAGAAAAAGGCAGAGGGTGTCCCCACTATAGGGCAGTCACTGATGTCATCTGTTTCCTCAGGAGGGAGCTTAACCTTTGAATAGCAGCTCCCTTCAGTCAAAAGCACTTCCTGTGGAAAGACTCAGATGCCAGCCAGCAGCTGACGCCACCCCAGCTAGGGAATGAATGTATTGACTGAGAAGGGGGTATCTTGTTGGCACCCCACAACATACATGGATAAAGTGGATAGAAAATTGCAATAGCATTTTTATTTCTTTGGACCCATTTAGGAAAGAGATGTAACTGTTTTACCCTAAAACATCCCATTTTATAACATGCTAGAAATGACATTTCTAAGTACTACTTAAACTTACAGGAAAACTTGTAGATATCAATGAAAAAAAATGTGTAAGGGGGTACTGACAACTTTCCAAAGCACTCTCAGTGGTTATGTAAGCAAAAATATTTGAAGAGCACTGGTGTAATGAACCAGGTGACTAGCACATGGCTGCTGCTTCTCGAGCTGCAAGGCATGGCAGCCATCATAAGCAAGTTGCTAAAATGTTGATTAATGCATGAAGTTTGTTTTGGCTACGTACTATTGAAGCGATTGTCAGAAAAATAAATGAGTGGGTCGTGCAGCTTGGGGGTGCTCCAGGGAAGAAGAATCCTAGCACAATGTCTCGCTGTTTCTAGGGAAGGAAGTGTGCCTCTGGGGTGTGTCCAAGTACACAGCCAAGGTAGTCAACAGTTGTACTTAAACAGTAACTCCGTGTTAGAGAGCGGGGATCAGCAAAGTCTCTCTATAAAAGAGCAGGTACTACACATTTTAGGTTTTGCAGGACATATAGTCACAGCTCCTCAATGCTACCATGTTAGGGCAAAAGCAACCATGGACAATACTTACGTGAGTGTGCTTGTGTTCCAATAAAACTTTATTTACAAAAGAAAGGTAGCCTGCTAGATTTGGCCTGAACGCTGTATGTTTGTAACCTGTGCTAAAAAGCAATCAAGTAAGTCGCTCTGTAGCTATGTAGACCAATGCTCACTTCCCATATGCCATAGAAGTTTCAGTTTTCAAAAATATTCCCTAATCATAAAAGTTTGGAAACGACAGGTGTGAGGAGCAAATTGCCCTTTAATCCCTCAGTGGAATGCATGATTTATTAGAATCTCTCTTTCTTTTTAAGACTATTATTAAATCTTAGCGAGGTTTTCACTCCATCCTTCCCCTCCTTCTCCATCTTCTCTGGTACATCTGTTAGGGTGCAAACATGAGGTGCTGCGAAGAAGGAAAAAGGAACCCGAGAGTTCTGACAATCACACTTCATGTAACATGGGCTGACTTGTTCTGCAATGGAGTGTCAGCTCCATGAGAGAAGAATCATGCTCCGTTCTGGCTCATGTTCAATTCCCTGTGCCAAGAACAGTCTGGCACATGGCACATGTTCAATAAATATCTGGTAAATGAATGGCTAAATGATACAAAATGCAGATTGAGATCATGTGTTATAGATTGTCCTGAACATTTAAGCCCAAATTTAATTGAAGATGATAAAATGCAGAAAGTATCCAAATTTGTTGACTGAAAATGATATTTCCATATAATTTTAGAGGCAACAGGGACACTAGAGATCAGAGATTCCACCATTTCCTGTTTAGATACCAGGTTGAGAAAACAGTGGCCCAAAAGGTCTGAGGCCGGGGCTACGTGTTGGTTAGGGACAAAGTGGAATTAGAACTCCTATCTTTAGTCTAGAGCCCATTTCACTTCACAGTATGGCTGCTCATCAGTCAGATTTTCTTTTTGGATATTCAAAATCCTAATTTCTAATCCAATCCCATTCTCTAAAACTTGGTGGGTTGTTTTTGTCTGTTTTGTTTTTAGGACAGCTAACCTAGTCCTTGCTTTGCAAACACTGAAATGCAAGTTTTCAAATGCAATGTCAGTGAAACATTTTGGTTGTCTGGATTATAGATGGCTGTAAGGTTATCATTGCCCGTTTGTAATCCCCACTGACAATGCAAAGGCTTGTAGCTAGAGGCAGCAGAAATCCCACATGCTAGATATTTTATGCACACATACACACAGACACACAAATGCACATGTGCTCACACACACACACACACACACACACACACACACACCTGTCATGGATTAATTTAAAGAAAAGAAAATCTCTGAGAATGAACAAACTCTCCCCACTGAACTAATCATAATGTTAGTGGCTGCCTACTTAGCACAGAATTCTGCAGCAGAATTCAACAAATTACAAACCTATTTAAGCATGTACAGATTGGCTTAACAACTCAAATCTAAGTCTCTGGTTCTCAATTTCGGCTGCACATAGAATTCTCCCGAGGAAATTTTTTAAATCTCTGAGGGGTGAGAGACAGGCATCAGGATTTTAAAAAGTCTCCACAGGTGATTAATACATGTAGTCTGAATAACTCCTGATTTGAAAAGGTAGACTGTAATGTGATTTCAGAATTCTAACTTAACAGGTATAATACAGCATAACACATTTTGCTTTTACTACTTTACTCACTTTATTCTTTTACTCCTTTACTCATTAAGCCTCACAATGCCATGAGGAAGGGGCTATTAGCCCCATTCTATAGATGAGACTGAGACACAAAAACGTGAAGTAACATACTCAAGTCACAGAGCTAGGAAGTGTCTCCACTGGGACTTAACCCAGAAGAAAATGGCTCCATTGTAAAGTTCTCAACATTTATCTGGCATTAGACTGTCCTGGAGGGCTGATTCAATTAGAATTTGCTAGAGTTTTTTATTCCTTAGGGCTGCAGGGCACCTGAGAGTTTGCATTTCTAACAAGTCCCTGTATGATGCTGATGTTGCTGGGCCAGGGACCAGACTTTGAGAATCTAGAGTTCAAACTGTGTTTTAAAAAGCCTGCCAGGTGATGCGGATGCACACTTAAGTGTGAGAACCACTGTTCTCAATGGCTCTTAGCCTGGGCTGCACGTTAGGATCTACTGGGAAGCTTTAAAAAGCCTGATGCCAGGCTGCGCTCCAGACCATTGGAATCTTTGGGGAGTAGGACCCAGCACCAGTCTTTTTTAAAGCTCCCCGGGCAGCTATGGTAGGGAGTCACTGCTTTAGAGTCTACTCTCTTAGCCACAACATTCTCTATCCTGCCCTCCATGTGGAGATGAAGGCGTCCAAAGGCCGTATGGCCACAGTTACACGAATAACA
Organism: Crocuta crocuta; assembly: GCF_008692635.1. NCBI lineage: Eukaryota > Metazoa > Chordata > Mammalia > Carnivora > Hyaenidae > Crocuta > Crocuta crocuta. Next base: position 1,347,902 of record NW_027532417.1, on the reverse strand, counting down.
CTGGTCGTGGTGAGCACCGGGTGGTGTATAGAAGTGTCGAATCACTGTATTGTACACCTGAGAGTAATACAACACCGTATGTTAACTAACTGGAATCAGAATAAAAACTTAAATGAACAAAACACAAGAATAATGTTGGAATCATTGCTCTCTCACTGAAGAGACAGAATTTGATTTCTATTCTATTAGGCTCCATGGTGCTTATAATTTTGATTTTTTTAGTGTTTATTTTGGAGACAGAGAGAGACAGAGTATGAGCAGGGGAGGGGCAGAGAGAGAGACAGAATCCCAAGCAGGCTCCAGGCTCCCAGATGTCAGCAGAGAGTCCAACACGGGGCTCGAAATCACAAACCACGAGATCATGACCTGAGCTGAGGTCAGATGCTTAACCGACTGAGCCACCGAGGCACCCCGTATCCATGATACTTATAAATGTCCTTCCCATTACCATGGAGGTCCCTTCCAGAGAAGAATACTTCTCCATCGATAGTGAGATGATGCTGTTTTCACATCTTAATTAATCTCTATTTGCAAACTGTAAGATCTGTGATGCTCAGTCTTGGTGGCTTTGGGGGCGATTTAGCTTCTGGCCAGCCACCATATCTTAAATGCCATTTCTCAACCGAGAGAGTTTGTACACATGGTAATTTCTGGCCCATGTGTCTCCTAAGAATCAGTGTAAAATGGTTGAGCACTCTGAGTAACCCAAGTCAAGGGATTTCTGCTATACTGACTACCTCTAACCAAGATGATAAATAACTTCAGTCTTGTCCAGTTCACACCTAACAAGTGTTTCAGCTGATTCTGAGATGCTGGGGAAGGGCAAAATCACAACGTATCCACCTTGCCTCCCAAAAGTTATGTCCAGGGAACATCAGGGTAAAATAAACAAGAATGGTTTGAAGGAAACCAATAAAGAGAAAAATAAATCAGATAAGGGTAGCCTGAGGGAAAGAGATGGAAATGACAGGGGGAGTCTGGATTATACCTTGTTGGTATATAATAGTGGTTTGCGCCCACAGGTCATTATCACATAGACCTTGCATTATTCGGAACTAAAATCTCATAGTAAACAGAAGAAAATTGGGTAATAATTCTAATTTTTATTTTACAGATGAACAAAAAGGCCCTCAAATTTTTCTACCTTTCTGTTCCTAAATGTTGCATTCTGTGTAATTTCTTCAGGCCTCCTGCCAATTCTTTTATTTATCTGTGTCTAATCTTCAAAGCTTGTGCTTTCAACAATTTTTCCATTTCTTAGACTTGTATTTACTCTTTAATCCAAATCTTCCTGTTCATTTTTGATGATCGCATGCTGCTTACTAAATTTTTTCTACTTCATGTCATTTTGTTTTTAAAATTTAGTTCTTTCCTATTCTGAAATGGATTCTTCTAATATCTAGCATCCTTGGCAGCCTGGATCTATAGTTTGTTATTTCTGCTGACTTTCATTCATAGTGGTTTGTTTCTCATTTGTTTGTGAGTATTGAGTTAATCTGAATTTGTGAATAATTCCCTCGGGGTCCAGTTTAATGTGCCAGTCTTTAATAAATCTTCTCCTCATGTGGGCTCAAGGCTTAATCTCCAATTTCAGTTCTAATATTCCATTGCTCTCAGGGCAACCTGGCTCTTCCCTTGTGCTTACCCAGATAACTGATGGTTTTAGTTCACTTTTTAAAAAAGAGAGTTTCCTTATTCCCTGCAAGTTCAGCAATATAATAAAAACTTAAGATTTATGCAGAATCTAATTGTATTGTAGTCTGAAGGCTCTTGAGGTAGTGAGTCTCTGTACTACAAAAGGCAGACTTTTTGACATAATCTTCAAACTAGTTACATTATTTAATTGTAAAGTAAGAGAATATATATATTTTTTTCAAAATTCATAGGTACAAGTTCCCCAAAATAAGGTTTGGATTGACTATGAAGATGCCAGCGATAGAGACTAAACTTTCCGGCAACTAACACTTCTTAAATGACGGTTTAACACAATTGTCTCAAAATGGTTGTGAGGAGATTTTAAAATTGCAATGCTCTTGTTATTGGCATTTAACATTGTAGTGCTCTTTTTAGTGGCATTTAAAATTGTAGTGCTCTTGTTGGTGGTATTTCTTCCCATATTTTAACTCCAGGAAAGAGTTCATATATGGGTCATGGAAATAACTAGGTTGTATGAAACTTTAGAGAAGCAAAGGATTGACATAGTCTATCTTCTGAGTACTCACCTCATTTTTCAACTGCTTTCACTCTCTTGTAACTTGTCTACTGCAGCTTGGAGAATAAGGGGTTAGGACCTCTTTCGATTTAGAGGTGAGGAACAGGGGAGTGGGCCAATGTCAGTTTTTGGGTTTTGATATTGTACTAGAGTTGTATAAGATCAGCCACTGGAGGAAATCAAGTGAAGAATACATAGGACCTCTCTGCACTCTTTTTTTTTTTTTAAGTGTTCTTTATTTTATTTTAACTTTTTGAAACATTAATTCATTTTTGAGAGACAGAGAGAGACAGAGTTTGAGCAGGGGAGGGCCAGGGAGAGAGGGAGACACAGAATCCGAAGCAGGCTGCAGGCTCCAGGCTCTGAGCACATCAGCACAGAGCCTGAGGCGGGGCTCAAACCCATGAACTGCGAGATCATGACCTGAGCTGAAGTCGGACACCTAACTGACTGAGCCACCCAGGGGCTCCACTGCATCTATGTTTGCAAATTCCTGTGAATTGATCATTATTTAAAAAAATAAAAGTAGGCTAGCAAGAGGGCGTGAAGGGGAATGTTCTGCCTTGCTCTGACCAGGCTTCCAAAGAGTGAGGGGGGAAGAGACCCTTTGCAGCACACTCGGGATTTATCCTAGTTCTCCAAAGGCATCGTGGCCAGAGCTCTGAAAACAAACATCATTTGTCTGCTGTGAGATTGCTGAGTGACCCGGCAGGGTGACAAGCTCCTGGGGTGAGGGTGTAGACAACCATCTTCCCCTTGGAGATCCAACTGATGGATCCCTTCAAATGTGTTCGTAGCTATTCATGCCAGGTTTACAAATAAACACCATAAATTAGCACCATGGGAAAAATGGACTCCATAGGGTCTATGAAAATAAGAGGAAACATGACTTTCAAGGCACATTGTTTAAAATTAAAGGGGTATAGGAGGATCTGTTTGTTTGTTTTTTTTTTTAATGTTTTATTTCTTTCTAGGAGAGAGAGAGAGAGCGTGAGCAGGGAAGGGTCAGAGAGAGAGGGAGTCACAGACTGAAACAGGCTCCAGGCTCTGAGCTGGCAGTCAGCACAGAGCCCGACGCGGGGCCGGAACCCACGAACCGCGAGATCATGACCCAAGCGAAAGTCGGACGCTTAACCGACTAAGCCACCCAGGCGCCCCTAGGAGGATCTGTTTTTAACCAAAGAACACCAACATTTGTAAACACTTATACACATTTGTAAACACTCCTGTTTGTTGTGGTTCTGATTAATTGCAATGTATGCTTATACTGTGAACAATCACTTTCGATACAGTAGTAAGACATTTGACAGGAAAATTGCACACAAGGAGGTGTCTCTTTGTGATTCTTGAGCTGTATTAATATTTTAAAGCAATTAAGAGCTTAATGGATAGGGTGGGAGAAAGGAACAAACTAATTTGGCTTTAGCAAGCAACTTGAACAGCCTCCACTACTCACTATTTTATGTTTTGCAGAATTTCCATTTGTATTAATAACTTATTACTTCTATTAAACATGCATTTTCCCTAAAGCCTAATGTTTCTTCAGTGGAGACCAATTAACTGGGACTGTCTTTTCTTAGCTAGCCAATTATTTTAATTACTAGAATTTTTAAAAATGTGCTTGCTTTGCATAGATTTGACCACTTGAATTTGCCCCCCATATGCATGGACTTTGTATTCTAGAAGGGGGGAGGGTTTTGGCGAACCATGTGGTTGCCAGAACTAATTGTAGAAATTCGAGGTTCTGCAGAGCAGCAGACTAACAATCTGTGTCAATACACCATTGCTTTTCATCCTCCTCTCTAACTCGGTGCCTTTCCAATCCAGCAGTCTGCTGTTAATAATTATTGATTAATAAATAAATTAATTAATTAATTCAGTTTCCTTGTTCTCTTTGTGAAGAACCATGGCTTGCAGGATGAACAGGCAACTTCTGAAACTAAGGAGGAGCTATACTGTAGTAGGCGGGGCTCTATTATAACAAAACTTGAAGGTTTGCTCCCTTATTCTTTTGGGACTGGTACTAAAAAGCACATGAAGCCCATATTTAATGAGCATTGAAGCGGAAAAAGCAAGAGTAATAAAAAGACGTTTCATTCATTAGATCTCCATGGAGGTGAGGGAGGCTTCCCCTGAAAGAATGAGCACCATAGACACGGAATTTGTTTCCAGGGGTTAGTGCCCTCCCAGCAATGCCAGGAAGCTGGTTATTTTCATGCAAATGACAGGACTTCCTGAAAGGCATGCAAAAAGTCATTTCCAGCTTGCAGAGAGACACTGAACACCTAACTAGGGAGGGGAATAAATACGAGTGATGATGAGACAGCTAAATAGGAATGTTCCAATAAAGTAGGAAAATGTGTAAGCAGATTGGTGAAATGAGAGAAATAACTAGAAGCAAAAGGGAAGAGGTGAAAGTCAGCTTATAGAAATTTAGCGCAAGGGTAACAAACATCCAGAATTAGTACCACTTTTGCTGGTGATAGGGGAACTTACAGAGGGCATGATCAAACACACCTAACAACTGAAACAGAGTGAGAACGGTGTTAGATTTGTTTAAAAAGGAGGCCAGGAAAGTGAGGTGGTTCTAATACCTCAGTGTAAGCAAAGCAAAACCTAAGCCTATAAGTGTCTCAAAGTTAGGAAATCAAAACCTAAGTACGAGCAATCACAAACAGCCAACTAAGCTTTCCCAAATAAGGCAACTGCTTAAGCTATAGCCAATCAAATAATTTCCTTGCTTTGTGTCCTTGTCTTTTCTACAAAAGCCTTGCTCCCATTTCCTGCGGGTGGAGCACTCCTAACCACTTTGGTATGGGTGCTGCCCCATTGGAATAGATTTTCACTCAAAGAAACTTAACGTTTTTAAGGTGCCTCACTTTATCTTGTAACAACAGAGACAACAGGATACTCAAAAGGTGCTGAAAGAAACCAGACTAAATTTGGTCTTAGCCAAGCTGCCTCCTGAACCCTTTGTTAATTCATTCTTACTCTAATTGAATTATTCTTTGACCACTTATTCTTTCATTCCACAAACCACTCCTTACTAAGGAGGAATTAGTGGTCAAAATTCCAATCATTTGCATGCCTGCTATCACAGTTTGGTCTCAGGAGAAAGCAGACCCGTAGCAAAAGCTCATAAGCTGTTTACTTCTTAAGTAATGCAGTCCCTGGAGGCAGGAACCAGGAAAGATGGAGGAGAGGAGGGAGAGCCAAGCCTATAGAATGGTATTGAGCTGGATGCCTTTTGATATCAAGGGACTGTCAGTCTCACCAAATTGTTTTCTGAAGCACTAAATATGACTGCCTCCGGAGAAGGGGTTGTGGTAGAGATAGGAGAACTTATTTCCTGACTCTGATGTCCCGTTGGTCAAAGGATTATCCACAGGTGCACAGGTGTTAACAGCCAGGTTCTGTTGCAAAGACCTACAGAACCCGAGGCATGTCTCATCAAGTAATAAGGGAGGGAGCGCAATAACAGTGATCTGGGAGGTGCAGGGCAGTACGGACCTGGTCTGACCTGAGGCAAAGTAAGGTCACGTTGCCCACAAGAAATTGGTTATGTGATGGTGATGGTGGGTGACTCAATGGCAAGTGGCATAGGTGAGGCCAAGAAGATCTGAAACGACACTTAAGAAGTGTCTAATGCTTGATCCTTGGAGACATTAGTAATCAACTGTTTATATTCTTTTTTAATTTTTTTAAATGTTTATTTATTATTGAGAGACAGAAAGAGAGCATGAGCAACGAAGGGGCAGAGAAAGAGGAAAACACAGAATCCGAAGAAGGCTCCAGGCTCTGAGCTGTCAGCACAGAGCCCGACACGGGGCTCGAACTCTCAAACCATGAGATCATGACCTGAGCCGAAGTCAGACGCTTAACTGATTGAGCCACCCAGGTGCCCCATTTATGTTTAATTTAACTGCATTGCAAATCTGGTTATAATTTTATCCATGTTGTGCCTTTTGTGTTCTCACATCCTTTTTTTTATGTGGCCTCAATTGTAGGACCTTAACTTAGGGCTTGTCTTACAAACACTTAAATTTTCTCAACCACAATCCTTTCATTAGCTCCCAGGAAATAAATGATTAGCCCTTGGTGCTTGCTTGATTCCCCTCTTAGTCATGTTATATCAAGCATGGCCAATTGTTATGGAATATTTATCATGTGCCTCACACTGGGATGTGTGCATTTCATGCATTTACTTAATTTTCTCTGTGAGATACAGGTGGGGAATCTGAGGATCAAAGTGACTAAGTAACTTGCCCACAAGAGGTCATACAATGAGGGGAAAAAAATAGAACTTTACCAAGTCTGACTCTAACGCTCATACCTTAACCACTCTGCCAGTGCTTTCCTTCCTTCCTTCCTCCCTCCCTCCCTCCCTCCCTCTCCTCCCTTTCTTTCTTTCTTTCTTTCTTTCTTTCTTTCTTTCTTTCTTTCTTTCTTTCTTTCTTTCTTTCTTTCTTTCTTTCTTTCTTTTTCTCTTTCTTGAGAAAGAGTGTGAGAGGAGGGGAGAGAGAGAGTCCAAAGCAGACTCCACATTCGGTGTGGAGTCCGACACAGGGCTCTATCTCACGCCCCTGGGATCATGACCTGAGCCGAAATCAAGAGTCAGAGGCTCAACCAATTGAGCCCCCCAGGCACCCTATGTCAATGCTTTCCAAAATGTGGTCCCAGGACCAGCAGTATCAGCATCTCCTGGGAACTTGTTGGAAATGCAAAATCTTGGGCCCCACTCCAAAGCTTATGATTTTAAATCCTGGGGGGCTGAGGCCAAGAAAAAAAAAATCTGTATTTGAATAAACACTCTAGTAATGCTGACACAGGCTGACATTTAAGAACTGCTTTATGCTATTCTGTTTCCTACAGTTTTGTCCTTGGTTTAGGATAAACATACGTCATTGAGTGTCCCATTCATTTTTATTCTGATTACTTCAAATTATCCTCAATCTTGACATTGATTTTTTTTCCCTTAGACTAATTTGAGTTTCGGGAAATGAAAAAAAAAAAACCACCCTGAAAGAAGAATCTGGTATTCTCCACTAAGGATTCATTTTTGAAGTGGCCTTGAGCAGACCATCAATTATTATACGAGTAGAAAACTGAAGGGCAAACCAACATTCAAATGATTTTTATTGCATTTCATGGTCTTGCCGGAGTCTCACCCTTTACTGATTAGTTGAGATAAAAGAAGAGATGGAGGTTAGTGAAATCAGTGAGCTTCAAACCGTTTTTTAAAGATGGTGAAGATACCTTTCTTCTGCATATGAGCCCATTGCTTAAAAGACAGATACTTGAGATAATATTCTTTTTATCTCACTAATTACACAGAAAGCCCAGCTGAAAGTGCTTTGGAGATGTGTCCTCATCAGCAGGGCTTGGCACCCATGGCAGTGTTTTAATTCAAGAAGCCTAATTTAATTAGTGCCCTGCCACTGGGTTGGCCGCTGTGCTGCCTTGGATCTCTGGCCTGAGGAGAAATGGGCAACCCCTGCTCTTTTTATTTCCAGTTAGCCTCATAAAAGGTAGGATGTCCAAGGAGGGAGAGGAACTTTGCTTCTCCATCATGTTTTGCATACGGTGCTAATTGAGCTGACAGTCTCGGACCACAGTCTGTTACTGCAGCGGCTGAGCCTTCAGCTGACACCAGGGAAGGGATTGCAAATGTCAAATGGCTCATCTTTGCCCTTGTGGCTTTTGAAATATGGAAGGGAGCGGATCAGGGGGAGCTCTTCAGTCTGCATGCTTGAGTAACTGCAAGCAACACAAAACTAGGAAGGAATAAGGTATTCAAATCCTACTGGTAATGGCTACACTATCTCTCCCTGCTTTCCCTACCCAGTGTGCTAATGAGGAGAGGAAAATGTGAAACTCCTTGGCTTCCCTAATTGCTGTGCTTTGCCCTCCTAACTTTTTTGTTCCTGCTTATCATGGTGAGAGCCTTGCTTCTGTCAATCATTTCTGGTTCATTCTGCCTAGAAAATAACAATGTGTATTTTTTGAGCCTTGAGATTATTCCAGCCCCTTCTTTTCCATAATTAACACAGAGAAAATGATGATGATGATATTTTTGGTTTTACTTTGCAATAATGAGCCACAGCAATCAGGAAAGGTTTGTTTTTTCTGGTCCCTGAAACTTCTCCTGGGGCAAATCCCAAATTTTCCCCAGGACAGCAGAACTGCAGATTTCCTTGCTGTTACCACAGTTCTGGACTGTGGACATTTGTTATTTTTTATTCCATTTTCCCCCCACAATGGAGGCAGTACTGTGTAGTGAACAAATCATGGATACTAGTGCAAGGCACACCTAGTTCTGAAACCTGGTTCCATTCTGTACTAGCTTAGATTCATTAGCCACTTGAACAATAAAGGGAAAAAAATACAAAATAAAGGAAAATAAAAACAAAAAACGAAAACTCTCCCTTTCCAGAGTTATTTGGAGAAATGAGTAAAATAATAGCACTTAAAATCATCGACAACAGTTCCTGCCACATAGTAAGTGCTCAATAAATGTGCTTTCTTGCTATTTTTACTTAGCATGCTCCTTGTTGGGGAATGCTTTTTTGGCTCTTGTATTTGATTTAAAGGGTTTGATTTCTCTGTTGATTTGATTTCAGGTGTAAATAAGACGTTACAAAATAAGATCATACTAAGGTTGCTGGATCTTGGCTCACACTGCCTTATAAGGATAAGCTCGAAGTTTGTTATTTGTAGGGGGTTTTAAGGATATTGATGGTTATTTTCACATGAGAAGAAAACATCTGCACCCTTCTCATGCTCTCCTCTTGCAGTACAGCTCTTTGGCTGCATGGTGATTTAAGAGTAACAATAAACAATATTTATAACACTATCTGCTATGGTGTTCCAGGAACTATACAATGCACTTTGTATTATTTGCAATACTTATAGCAGCTTTACAAGAGAAATGTTACTTACTACCATCTTACAGATAATAAACTGGAGCCCAGATAGGTTAAGTGACTTGCCCAAGGCTACACAAGTACTTACTGTAGGAGGTCTGAGTGACTCCAGGGAGAGAAGGAAGGAAGGAAGGAAGGAAGGAAGGAAGGAAGGAAGGAAGGAAGGAAGGAAGGAAGGAAGGAAGAGGCAAGTGAGAAGGGAAGGAAGGGCAAAGGGAAGAAAGGGAGAAGGGAAGGAAGGGGGAGGGAAGAAAGGAAGGAGGGAAGAAAGGAGGCAAATGAGAAGGGAAGGAAGGGAGGAAGGGAGGAAGGAAAGAAAAAGGAAAGGAAATTAAGACTGAGCAAGAGAGAGAGAGAAAGAAATCATGTCCTTCATTTCAGATGTATTATCTAGCACTAGGCTTTTCTCGTACCACCAGCACCCATTTTTTCCTCTTCCCCAGGGAAATGTCAGCTTTGGAAATAATTTAACCCAAATAATCACTCTGTTGGAATAACTCTCTCCTGGTGCTGCTGTGATTTGGCTTACAATTATAGCTAATTGAACATCTTCGAAGTGAGCTCAGTGCTGCATGCACATAGAAAAAAATGTAATGTGCTAAGCATGCAAAAACATGATCACAGAAGTTCATTTTTACCAGCAGAAAAAGAAAGCAATTAGTGAGACATTTTTCAGCAAGGAGGAAAAAACACGTACGCGCACACACAGAAACCTCATGATCTCAAGACAAGCTCTAAGATGATCGCTGGGCCCCATTAAAGGTGCAGTAATGAAAAGGGCTTGTGAGCTACAGGTTGGCATCTGTGAAAAGGTTCCCCTTCTCAGGAATCAAGACATATTAGTCTCATTATTTGCAGATACTTGACAAGAGCCAGAGGGAAGCAGTAACATAAGGAGATACATTGTGGAGAGAGGAGGTGACTAATTAAAGGAAACAAAGAAAGAGAGCCTCACAAATCTGTTTTAAAAAATCCCCCTCTAAAGGAGGTATTTAAGAGGTAAAGTGTCCTTCTTCAGGACAGGGCCCCATTCCATGGGGAACGGGAAGGCCTGCGGGCTTACCCCAGCACTGGCCTGATTATCCGTATAGTCGACACCACACCTACTGTGACTCTTTTAGTTAAAACTGGTTATTAACTTAATTATTTTTAATTTTTTTAACTTTCTAAAGGATTCCTTTCAACTCAATTCATAAAAGGATGAAGGCCAGAAGTACTCCAGGCTAGGTGCAGACTCATTCCCTAAAGCAGCCAGAGCAGAGGCCTAGAGAAAGAGAGAGGCAGAGAGGCCTAGAGATGGGGACTTTTCAGCCAGCCCCTTACTAGAAAGCTCTATGCTTGTATGGCCTCGTCAACCTCCTTGTTCCTGCTTAATTAGAAAGCCTGCTGGCAACTTGCTCGGTGGGAAAGAGCACCTATAGCTCCAGAAGAATTGGGTGGGGAGACGAAGAGGCTGGGGGCTAAAAGGAGTGAGTCTAAATGGAAGTTCCATGCTTTTAACTTCTACTGGACCGGTACTGGGCCATCCCCAAGCCGTTCAGAGGACTTTCAACTTTGCAGCCGCAGGACCTAGGAAAGGCTTGGAAAGGTTTTAGAGGTAGGGTCGTTGTTCTGATAGAAATTGCCCTCAAGAAACATAATTTGTAATCAGTACGGGCAGCGGGAAAGATGAAAGGCTCACCACAGACATGGAAGGAAGGATCAGCACTTTTCCCATCCAGCTCCATTTGTATGTGAGCCCGCATTACGCAGGAGGAGAAGAAAGCAGATTTGCCTAAATGTAGTCAAAGCCCGGCTGTAGGTTCCTTTCATTGCTCTTCAAGCTCTTAGTTGTCCTCTCAGGATCTAGAGCAATGGCTCTCATCCTGGGGCAATTTTGTTTCCCGGGGCACGTACAGAAATGTCTGGAGGCTTTTTAGGGGAGCTGTTACTTGCATCTGGGAGTAGAGGTCAGGAAGCTGTGAAGCATCCTCTTGAGCACAGGACAGCCCTCACAAAGATGATTCCCTCCAACACATAAACAGTGCTGAGATCTAGAAACTTTGATTTAGAGGCTACGCAATCTTCCTTTACTAACTTCTTTTCTTCGTTACCAAGATTAAAAGCAGTAATTATCACACTGAATTTTCATAGTTTCCTGCCTGGATTTTTTCCTAGGTCTGCCTTTCAGTGGAAAAACCATTTTATTTGGTGGAAGCATTCCCATCTTCCTGAGTAGAATGAACATAGACAGCAGATTTCTCTCTCTGTCTCTCTCTCTCTCTCTCTCTCTCATAAACTCTGCCCCTGATGTGGGACTTGAACTCACGATCCTGAAATCAAGAGCCCCATGCTCTACTGACTGAACCTGCCAGGTGCCTCCAGCTTTCCCACTTTTTGAAGGAAGGCCACCAGTACCTCACACCCCCTCCCGGTGCGCTGTGCCACACTCTGGTATGAACAGCAGGTTTGCGTTTGCAGATCAGTTGTCATAACTGTTCCAGTAGCATTTATGACACCTTGATGCTGACAGCAACAGGATGCCCAGACACCACAGAGCACTTGGTATGAGGTAGAAAGGAGGCTAAAAAAGTAAGTGCAGTATTTTGCAAGTGTCTTGATCTGAAGGTCATTACTTCTTTGTACCAATATGTCTTAAAGAACATGAATCAGAAGTCTTATTGGAGTGCAATGCACTTCTGAATCCATTTTGAATGCCAACAAACAATCTTTAATCACAGAGCCGAACACTGGAGGCAACTTAATGAGAGAAGAAAATGAACAATATTCTACAAAATCAAACCTACGGCTCTCCAACACAAACCTACAAACTTCAGTCTAGGAAAATGTAGTAATTGTGAAGTGCCCACCACAGACTTAGGCCCCATCTCCAACTAATGATATAAATTTGTTCTTTCAGTTACAAAATTCAAACCAATTCTTTACATACATTCTGTCTTGGTTCCTTTGCATTTCATTCCTTAACCACGAATCCAAAGCCCAACTTGTGGTAGGGAATTAAAGAGGACCAGTATAAATAAGCCAATTTAAGGAGACCTTAGAGGGTAAAATATTATAATTGGAAGCAAGCCTGCCATGGTAGGAATTGTTGCTGTCAGTTTGGGGGAAATCTCTCCTTAGGTATACGCGAACGCTGTCAGCCGCTGTCCTCAAAGCTGCCACTATTCCGGCAAGAATGGAAATGCATCGGGCTCATGGGATCAGACACGTAGCCTGCATTAGAATAAAAGTTCAGCTGTTACTTATCACCTTTCAGTCCATCTTCCCAATTTTTCCTAAGCAGACTTACCCCACTCACCACAGAGCTGCCAAGCAGCTCCTCCCAGCTCATGTGAACAGAGGCTGGACAAAAGTTGCTGGCAAGCCGTCATAAAACAAAGGCAAAATTTAAAATGGAAGCATAGAGCTGAGACCAGAGGAACACAAATGATAGATGTATGATTTGGGCCCAAGCTGACCAAGTTGGGAGTAAAGAAGGGTACAGTTCCAGAAGAGGGTGTATCATGATGGCTAAAGTCATGGGCTTTCATGTCAGGCCAATGTGAGTTTCAACCCTGGCTCCTCTACTTATTGGTTCTGTGAATTTTGCCCACTTAACCTTTCTAAGCCTCAGTGTCTTCATCTGTAGATAGGAAACTAACATCACTTATTCGTCACTTATTCGACAATCCATAGGGTGTGTGACACAGTGAGTGCTGAGCAAATGGCAGTTATCAAAACAAGGTGGAACTAGCAGAGAGGAAAAGGAAAGAGCCACTCTCCACAGCAGGCTCGCTCTGGTTGGGTTTTGTTTTGCTTTTCCTCCCTGAGCGCCCGATTTTTAAGTGTACTTCAATGCTCAGGTCTAAATACCAGTGGTATTTGATGCTCATTGAAGAGGTAGCCCTGACTGTTTCCACAGAGTGCGGCTGGGGGCTCAGGATCAGGCCGCTGTCCTAGAGAACACAGGACACGTGCAGGCAAGCAGTTAACTTTTCCAGTGCAAGTGAGGAAACCATTCATTGCTTCTGGGAGAACGGGCACATTTGTCAACAGCTAGTGCTGCTTTTGCTCCCTTTGATAGCTGAGTTTTCAGAACCAGCTCAGCCATCTACATTTTCATCAAGGCATCTAGCAAGATGCAGTTGGATAGGCTTATTTATTTTCATAAGAAGGGTTTCTGTCAATGTCTCTCAGGCAGCACATAAACTCTCTAGAGAGGAGATGCCGGGGCTGCTGCTGACTGTCCTTGCTCACTCGCTCACCTCCAGCAGGGCTGGCCCCGGTCAGCTAGGAGGAAGGCTGTGGTCAGGGGAAGCTAAGATGAGGGGAGGCTGAATCCACATCAGTGAATCCTAATTTCAGGTGGACTTACATAAAATCTACATCCTAAAGCAGAATAGTTCTTTTTGTCCAGACTGAAACTGCATCTTCATTCCAGGCCTGGATAGATGCTTTCATGAGCTTGTAATCTTTTTATTGCTATCATCAAGCTTCTAGTGTACCACATGCGATTTTACTAGCCTTCCATGCTCCTCCATGCCTTTCTCCCCACAGGATTTCAGTGGAAATCTGATTGTGAGTGCACATCCCTCTAGTGTATGTGTGTGTGTTTGGGGGGGGGGAGGTTGCTCTCCTTCAGGGAAGGGTGGGAAACCAGCAGGGCCTGGGTGCTGACTTGTTTGATTGATGCATCACTGCCACAGTTGAGCCACAGGCACTTGTGCGGCCATTTTCCTTAAGAGGAACCCAAGGGAAATTTGACCACAGGCTTTAGGAAAAGACTGAGCCTTGTCTGAATGTTTTGTTGCTGTAGGACTAAAGGTCTTAGGTACAGAGAAAAATGCTATGCATGTAATTTTATCTTCATTCTCTAGTCCTGCTATTTGCGGGCAGAGAGGAAGAAATAGTTCATAATGTAGCTGTTTTACCACACTTGGTTTATAAAATGGAAATGGAGGGCAATTAAAGCATTCTTTCTTGTACCACGTGATGTTCTTAGAGGGAGATCTTAAATATATCTTCTTTGCCTGTTGGGGCTCTCACTCCACCCAAACACCCTAATGTTTTCTTCAACTCTGGTACAGACACGCGTAGGGAAACCCAACTTTTGCATTATTACATTACTTTTGTCTTCTCCATCTTGAAGAATTCTGCTCAAAGTCTTATTCCTTTAAGAAACAGATCGTTAGGTTAACAAAATGCTTCATCTCGAAATGTTTCATCCACCATGAAAGGAAAGACTTCTGGTCAAAGCACACATTTCAAAGGGTGCCCTATATTTTGTGGTTGTGTGGTCATGTCTATAAAGGTTTGAAAAAACGATATTATATCTATAAAAAAAATGTGATGATGTGACACATAGAGCACATTTTCCCCGGTTACTGGACTGGCCAATTATTCTGTAAAGCTGATGATAAAAAGCACTCAGCTGCATTCTGGACACGTACTGGGAGTCAGAGCACAAAGTTTCCTTTCTTTAATGTTCCCAAGTAGTTTGTCTGCATCTATCCAGAACATTTTTTTCCCTTCGTTTCTTAAAGCCTTTCTAATGCCTTAGGTAATAATACTCAGCAAACGAGGTGCACTGGTGAGGATCCCAAAGCTGAGGGCTTCCAGGGTCTATTGCCATTTACTAAATCAGAGAACCGGGAACACATCATCCAATTTATTCTTCCCCAAACCCAGTTCTTGTAATAAATCTGATCTCTTTAACTGACATACATTTTTTTTTCAGTCCTCCATATTGTCAAGGAAAGATCCCATGAATAAATGAGCCCATTGTGCTAAAATTCCAATTAAATATAGAGGCTCTCAGTCTTAGAGGTTGGAAAAAGGACATTACAGGCCTAGCACATTAATATGGGAGCTGGTGATAAGGGTGATTACCCAGCCTCTGGCTTCCAGGGGCCTGCGTAAACTGTGTTAACTATTTCAAAGAGCTTTATTAATTTCTTCTAAAGTAGACCTGTGCAAAATGGATACCATCAGTGATACTTCACCTCCTCTCTAGCTTTTTGAGGGGCTGGCTGGGTTTATAATTTATCCTGGGCACTTGCCAAAGGGGAAGAGCTCCCCCAGCATATGACATAATTGTGGAAACTCATCTCTTGTTTTTCTTCTCCCTACATACTTATGATGTGGGGCTTATAGGCTGTGAACTCAGTTAGGTGGCAACAGGGTGTCTGGAATATCACAAGGTGCAGGAGACTTGTCTCTCCTTCCACGAATACACACACTATGATATATTTGCACATATACTTACATGCTTATGTGCACACATTAGTAAACTCAAAGGTAAATACAGAGTTATATAAGATCGCAGTTTGTGCTTTTATAACATACTATTTCTAAAGGATCCTTCATTTGCAGTCATTATAAAACAGAATCTATTCTTCCTTATAATGAATAAATATCACCTTCCTAGGGGAAGTTTCCTTAATCATTCTGAAGAATCTGTGTACTTACCATATTTGTCAATGGGTGGGAACTGAAGATTTCTCTTCATCTCCTCCAAAGACAGGCCTTGAGAGGAACACTGTCCAGCACTGGAAAATTCCATGAGACACATGATTTCACACTGAGAAAATCATGGTGGTGGTTTGCTAATAACATTTTTATAAAACAACTTATTCACTTGGGATAGATCCCAGAAAACTGACAGAGTGATACAAAGGTGTTTCTTTGCTACAAGTGACTAGTCGGGAAAGAGTTCAGAATTATTTGGAGTAAGTCATATCTCAGTGTGAGTCCTGGCTCTTAGTGAATCCAGGCATATCCAATGTGAATCCAGGCAGGCTACGATTCCCAGCTGTGTAAGCTTGGGTGGCATGCCACCTTTTATGAGCCTCAGTTTGTTAATCTGTAAGATGGGGAAAGTAGATAAATAATTTCCAGTTTGTTTTGATGATTAAAGGTAACAAAAAGATGTGTTGAATCTAAAACCCGAGTTAATATAATTGCAAACCTTACTTGAACTAATAGCCACAGTATTATTATCTTAGTAATAATCACTATCAATAAAACATGCCAAGAGATATTGTTACCGTTATATTGCTGTTATTACAGTAGGAGTTATAAGAGATAGTGACAATAAGATTTATTGCATGATTCCAATGCATTAAGCATATGCATCTATCATCTCATTTAATCCTTATCATTACCGAACGTTTCTCTCATTTTATAGATTAGGAAACTGAGGCTGGAGCAGTTAAGTAACTTGTTACACAGGTTTGGCAATTGGCTCATCTATGGTTCAAACCCAGGTCTTTTAGATTCCAAAGCCTTTGTGCTTATCCACTATTCAAATAGAAATTTCTTCCTGGTACCTGGCCCTCCTGAATCCTTCTCTTCCTCAGACTTCTGCTACTCTTTTACCACACTGGTTAATGGGCTTGCTTTCTTTTTACCTCTTCAGCCATCAAAACCCTCACCCTATGCTGAACTGCATCTGTCCGTTAATTATATATCTGTGGGTCTCTTTCATGTCCATGTCTCTCGCCCAAACTTTAGCATCCTCCAGGAGGCTTCCCCCCAGAGCTGCCTTCACTGTGCTCACAGCAGAACTCTCATTTCCCCGTCCCAAGCCAGGGCTGTCATCTCAGTTCCCGGCACCACATCATTCAGTTACTTATGCCAAAATTTTTCTTTTTCTCACAACTCTTACTTAATTCAAATATTTTTAGCTCTGCCTCCTGTCTCCTTATAACCCATTCTCCATATATTATCCAGAGTGTTCTTTTCACAGTATAAAACAGATTAAGCCATTCTCCTACTTAAAACATCTCAGTGGCTTCCCAGTTCATTTAGAGTAAAATCTACCCTCACCTACAAGGCCCTGGCCCTGCCTACCTCAACCTCAACTCACATCCTTCTCCCCATCTTTTGCTAAGCACTTCTTCTTGGCGTTCTTTCTGTCCCCTGAATCCTCCAAGCTCTTTCCCAACCCAGAGCTCTTGCATTTGTTAACTCTGCTTGGGATGATCTTAGTTAACCCGAATCTTGTTTCAATGAACCCCTGCCCTGCCTTCACCCATGCCTGGATCCTCTTTCTTTCAGGCCTCAGTTGTACCATCACCTCTTCCGAGAGGCCTTCCCTGAGCACCATTCCAAAGTAGCATTTCCCTGGCTTATAGTCACTTTCTATCTCATCATGGCAATGTGTTTCTTTCATTTAGAGCTATATAAAATTATCTTGCCCGTTTATACATTCGCTTATATAGTCTTTCCCACAGTGAGGTTGGGAGCCTCGTTGTCTATCTTGACTCCCTAATTCCCTGCTTTATACTCAACACTTATAGTGGCTGGCACACAGGAGAGGCTAAAAAAATAGTCTGAACAATTTAATTAATTGATGGGTCCTTAAATAATGTCCTTCTCTTAGGTCACTCAATTCTCCCCTCCACAAGGTCTTCCTATAACAAAAATCCTACCAGGACATTCCCCTGTTCCCCGCTGCAATTCTCTAGGCCCATGTTCCAAACCCTCTGCAACTCAAACCTACTTGTGTTCCATGTGTATCTCATGTTCTACAATTCCTCAGTATCTTTTCTCCCCAAGTTCAGGCTATGCTTGAAGACTCTGGACTTTCTAAAACATCCTAAATTTTCCTTCCTCTGATTGTGGCTGAGCTGCTCCCCAACTTGAATCTGGTTGGTGACATTTTTTTTTTTTTAACATTTATTTATTTTTGAGAGATAGAGAGAGCACAAGTAGGGGAGGGATAGAGAGAAAACAAAAACAGAATCGGAAGCAGGCTCCAGGCTCTGAGGGGTCAGCACAGAGCCCAAGGCAAGACCCTGAGCGCAGAAACTCTGAGATCATGACCTGAGCCAAGGTCAGATGCTTAATCAACTGAGTCACCCAGGCGCCCCAGTGACATCTTATTTATCCCTGAGGGGAAGCAATAAGAAAGAACATTCTGGTGGCAGACTCCTTGAATTTGAATCCTGGCTCTATTACTTACTAGCTATGACGTTGGGCATACGTTATTTAACTACTCTTTGCTTTAGTGTATGCAACTGTATAATGGGAATTATAACAACATTTTACTTATAAGGTTAATCATGAGAATTAAAGAATTAAGAAGTTTAAAAGACATTGAGAAGTGCTAGCATGTAGTAAACACTCAGTAAATGTTACCAACTTTTATTATGTGTCAAAGTCCAACTCAAAGGCGACATTCCCTCAAGTCTTCTTGGAAACCCCACTCAGAATTTCATACCCTCTAGTACTTTGTACTTCTATCACAGTGCTTATCAGAGTCTGCCTCTAAGTGTGGCAATGGGCCTGTATTTGTATGCTAGTGAAGCCCACTAAACAGAATACTCCTGGAAGTCGGAGATCCCATCTGATATCCTTTGGATCTCCTGCAGGGCTTAGCTGGTACTTTGTAAATAGTTAAAATAAAATGTGTAAACTAAAATTGTTACAAAATGTTCACCTGGAGAATGCGATTTTTCTAAACTCTAGCATAAATTCACACTGTCTCATTCACTTAGCTGCCTTAAAATGACAGCAGATTTGGCCTTCCTTTCTTAAGGGATAATGTGAAGCTGTTTCTTAGAGGGGAGAAACGATTAAAAAGAAGAAAAAGTATTGACTTAAAGTGGGACATGGTATTATCTCAATCAACATTAAATGGCAAACCACACTCAGTTCTGGGCATTAGAATGTCATTCATGATATTTTTCAAAATGAACTTTACCCTACTAATAACCTAAAAGTTACCTACTAAAACCTCTTAAGCACTCTAGCTCCTTTTAATAAATGTGCTGTATATACTAGTCTTGGCAACAACAAGATAATAGGGAATAAATATTTTATCATCAAAAAGGCTATCTGGTTTCCTATGAATAAAAGCCCATCTCCAAGCTGTCTTATTTATTCAGTTGCAGAATGTAATTCATGCCAGGGCACGTAACCTGCCTGCCCGGGAGATACCACCTAGGCCAGTTCTGGACGCTCTTCTAGGATGACAGACAGATGGAAGCTATGCATGCCCAGGTCAAACAAAGCAGAGGAAACCAGACCCTGATCCATGGAAGTAGTTCTCCTCAATCCATGTGTGTCCAGAATTCAGCAGGAGTTTCACAGAAGCCCAGAGTTTAAGAGACACACGGGACCTCTGTTGGCTGAAGTTGTGGCCAGAGAAAATAGGCATTTCCAGTGATGCAGCTTTCCCATGAATTCAATGAAAATAGATGTGAACTCATGGCAGGTAAGAAAAGCACTTGATGTTGCAGTGTTTCAATATTGTTAGGTAACTGGGTGGCCTTCTTTATGGTAAAAGGATGCTATATGTCATATATAGGCTTATATATGAATGATACAGGACATTATATAAGTAATTTCATGTATCTGTTTAATGACAATGGAATGAAATTTTCTCTTTTAAAGGAAATAGCAGAGGGGTGCCTGGGTGGCTCAGTCTGTTGAGCATTCAACCTCGGCTCAGGTCATGATCTCGTGAGTTCGAGCCATGCGTCAGGTTCTGTGCTGACAGCTTAGAGCCTGGAGCCTGCTTTGGATTCTGTGCCTCCCTCTCTCTGCCCTTCCCATGCTCATGCTCTGTCTCTCTCTCCTACTCAAAAATAAATAAACATTTAAGAAAATAAAGCGAGTAGCAGAATCTTTATATTAGTTTTTGAACACTACCACATTATATTGATACATCTCATTTTAGTGCTAAAATAAATTTCAGTTAGTTCTGTGACATATATGTACAGATAAACATAGTCATTGGCCATGGTATCTTACAAAGGTGCACTGGGGAATGAATAATTCAGAATCAAGAGTAGAACTAAAATTCAAAAAATGTTTCCTGCTTCTCAATCCATGCTTTACAGTTATAGACAACCTAGTAGGCTGCGTGCTAATTAGGCCAGTTAACAGTCAAATCCAAAATACGTAATCTGTATTTTTGTATGTGCATGCCATGCAGACAATGGCTTGTCAGCACACACTAGCATGTTTGCAGTCATTCAGATGGTCTGCGAATGGACTTCTACACCCTCAGCAAAGACAACAACATTCTAAACTATGAGGCTATGTTGGCTGAACGGAGTGCAGAGATAGCAATGTTCTTGGAGAGCACATTAAGCAAAAAGTATCATCCAAAGAGAAGTGAATCAATCTTTATGTAAGATTACAGAAGAGATATCAAGAGTCCAAAAGGTGCTCAAAGGTAGGATATACTCAAATATAGTTTCAGTTCTTCAAAGCAGGAGTAAGGCAGGCTCTGTAAACTAAACTAGCAGATTAATGTACATTCTAGGCAAAACTCCAGAAAGAAATATTAAAACAGAGTTTTTCTGTACTCTTAAAAAAAAAAGTACTGATTCCTAGAAGCTATCCTGGGTTCAGGAAGAAAAGCCTATCATGTCAGATTTGCTTTATTGCCTTTTGGTGAGGATAAATTTCAAGGGGAAATCCATACATCTGGATTCTGCAGATACTGGGCAGAGTTTCTCCTGATTGCTTGCAAGTAAGAAGGGGAGATCTGTGCCAAATGACAATTGGTTGGTTTGAATTGTCACTGGTTGGATATCCAGAACTGATCAAGACTTCAGGTAGGTGACACTCTCCAAAGGGCTAAGCTGAGCCTTAGACACTGGGAATAATTAAGAAAACAACACAAACCAAAAACACTACATTTGCTGAAGTTAGAATTGTCCCCAAATAGATTGAGTTGTTCTAGAAGGGGGTACTGTCAAATCCTTAGAAGTTTTCAAGGTATGGCTAGAGTGCATCGTCGCTGTGGGTGCTGTAGAGGGATCCAAGTGTTGTGACGTTCCCGATCCCCCTATTTCTTACATTCTGTGATTCTTTGAAAGGTATTCATGAACCATGTAGATTTTGTGAAACTGGCTTTGATGTGTTGGAAAGGCAGCATGAGATTGCCTTTCCCACTTAGGGAGAAGATTTTTATCTTCCTTATCTGAGGTGTCTGACCATTTGTCCAAGGCTGAATACCTCACCCATTTCCACATACCTGCCACATCATACCTGGCTACACAGTACTGCTACTTCTCAAGATGGTGCTTGTAGCTTTTTGTCTATATACATTTCATTTGACATAGTAACTGAACCATGCTATTTGCCTGAAGGGACCATCTCTTTTCGTGGTCTATTTCAAAGGAAGAACCACATTGCCATCTAAGTTGAAACAAACGAAAAGTGTGGAGAAATCACTTGCACGTAAACCATCATTAAGGATTTGACTGACAGGCTGTGTAATGCTGGTATGAAAAACTCTTGAGCTGCTTCATGGAAGTTTTTATAGAAGATAAATTTGTAGGGGCACCTGGGTGGCTCAGTCGGTTTAGTATCCCACCCTTGATCTCGATTCAGGTCATGATCTCATGGTTCGGGAGTTCAAGCCCCACATCTAGCTCTGTGATTGACAGCGCAGAGCCTACTTGGAATTCTGTCTCTCCCTCTCTCTGCTCCTCCCCTGCTTGTTCTCTCTCTCTTTCAAAATAGATATATAAAATTTAAAAAAAAGATAAATTTGTAGAATATTCATGTTGCAATGCCTGAGGGGTGGAGAAAAACTATAAAACATCATTTCATCTCCCTTTTTTAATGTTTACGTATTTTTTTGAGAGAGAAAGTGCGAGCAGTGGATGGGCAGAGAGAAAGGGGGACAGAGGATCCAAAGACCTTCTGCACTGACAGGCCAACATCAGAGACCCGGATGCGGGGCTCAAACCCACAAACCTTGAAATCATGACCTGAGCCGAAGTTAGATGTTCAACTGACTAAGCCACCCAGGTGCTTCCACACTGTCATCTCTTCAGGAAGGTATACTGTTAAGCAGGACCTACAAGGAAGCGAAAAAATACTGTCTAAAGAGAGTCCAGGGAACCCCCGTGCCATCTCTCCAGAGTGGCGGGAGTGGGAAGTGCCACAATGAATTCAAATGGCCCCATTTAGATTCTCAAAGGCAGCCAGTATTGTGGCTTCCAAACCACAGCCTGCCAAATGGTTTTGGTATTGGAGCAATGAATCATGGCTTTGGCTGTGGGATTTCATGAATTCTCAGAATATTTTCTAGTGTTATAATGACTTCTGACTGATTTACATTCCAAAGAAGACATCAGGTAGTCATATAGTCCAAAAGCAACCATTTTTATAATATTCTTCCAAGTGTGGTTTTCACAGAGCTGGGGACTTTGATTTGGTGAATTAGAGCAAATGAAGATAGTCTGCATGGTTTCAAGATAGTTTTGAAAGCAAGACCGAATAGAACAACTAAACAAAAAGAGAGAGACCTAGAACATTAAGTTCTACCATAATGATATAATAATAATAATCTCATATTTATAGAGGGCTTTATAGCTCGAGCATACTTTTATATCAATTAGCTTAGAGTATTGTTATAAAACCCCCATGAGGTATCTGGGAAAGCATCAATTTTACCTCCATTCTATATCAGGCTCAGAAAGTTTGAACAACCTGCATCAACTCACAGAGCTAGCAAGAGGCAAGCCAGCACCTGAAGAAAACATCTTCAGACTTCCAGTCCATGCTCTTTTTTCTAAAGCACGCTGCATTTTATAGCAGTCCCTGTCAAACTCTTGTTCTGTTTCCATTTGGGGAGCTCAGTGAATTCGTCATGAGTTACAGTTTTGGACTCTTTGCATCTAAAGACCAACACTAAGTTTCTCACAGAAAAATATCCTTCATCATCATAGAAGCCAGAAACATTTTCTCATGACTTGCTTTCTTAGGTCTTTGAGAAAATTTTATTTCCCCCCGTCCAACAATGGCTTGCCTGTCCCTCTGCAGTGAGGCCAAAACTAGAGACATACACTCTGAAATTTCTCAATGAGATGTTTATGACTCCACACAACTCTCTGATCCTGTGCAAGGTTTTCTAAGCTGCATGCATGGATTCATCTTCCTAAGTGCTGCTCCAGTGATGCTGAACAGAAAACCACTAGGTTACGAGCATGATTAAAGACCCCAGGCACAATTTTCTTCCATTCAAGTTGGTCCAATTAGTTTGTATGCAGTTAAAAATGCCCTTAGGCTACCTGTACTCTAGAAGATTTAGTCATTTGGACTTTGCACAGGCAACACCATCCAAGGCCGCACAGCTTTGCAAATATGCTTTGTGCTGTGTCAGAGTTTTTTGCCATCTGTCATAATCATGTTACTTGTGAAAGAATATCAACAAGGATATCAGTGCCATATGCACCTTTATCCCCTTCCTCAAGAGGAATGTATCCAAGTGAAAAGTCATTTCTTTCACTTAATATGAAACATGTACAGGTAAGAGCTAACCAGAATTTCAGTTCTTTGACACTAATCTAAGAGACTAATACAAAGTAAAGGTAGGGAAACAGCCTGCTGAGATCCCTAATAAAGGTGTTTACACAAGAAAAGTAAATGCTTTGCCATAGAAAAGGCTACTAGAGTCAGCTGGCTGTTCCTTTTGGCATTTAGCTGAAAACAAATAGATCTATTTAAAACAGATCTGTCACAAGGGATAAATGCCTTTTCATGCCTTACAATGTCTTTCTATGTAGCCCACCTTTTCTCTGGCCTAAAGAGAGGCAACATTTCTATCAGAAATTGGATCACCTTTGGCCTAACTTTGAAATAGTCCAGTAAGACTCTTCTGAATAAGCATTTGTTAATTTATCAGTTTAGTTCAACATATTTATTTATTCATGATTTCATCCCGGCTGCTTTCAGAACATTATTTTGTCTTTGTCAATAATTCCCTACTTGATAATGTCCTAAATTAAAACAAATTTATTGCTCCCATTATAGTGAATGGGCAATGGCCAAAATATTTAATGGGGCCAGAGGTCAGTGCAAAATATCTCTTTCAGGAAAATCAAACCCATCAGCTTTCTTTCAGTGGCAAATGTCCCCTGGCTATAAAAGGCCTGAAAGACTTGGCAATGGGTCACGTCTCTGTTTGAGCCATTAGGCAAATATCCAAGGTCTCAGCTCCCCCATTTTTAAGGGAAAAAGCAATTAGGAAAAGAATTATGAATAAGGAAAAATGCAGCAAGAACTGAAACTGTGTGCTAATTCCTTGATGGCTCATCAATTTTTAATGTGCTTAACAGTAACCTAACAATACAACCACCTCTCAATTTACCTATACTTTAAGTGAGTATAAATGAGGGATTGTATAATCCAGTAGGAGGTGAACTACTACATGCTTTGACTGCTAAAACTGAGGAACATCCTTCAAATATACCAAACATCTTTCTTTCTTTTTTTTTTTAAGTTTATTTATTTATTTATTTTGAGAGAGAGAGAGAACATGAGTAGGGGAGGGGCAGAAAGAGAGAGAAAAAGAATTCCCACGCAGGCTCCACATTGCCAGCATAGAGCCTGATGGGGGGCTCAAACTCATGACCTGAGCTGAAGTCAAGAGCTGGACACTTAACCAACTGGGTCACTCAGGTGGCCCATCAAACATCTTTCTTATTCTTCACCTTCTATACTTACTATCATCCCCCCCAAAAAGGGAAAGTATTTTAAATATTAGAACTAAAAGATGTTAGGAGCAGGATGGTCATAAAGCTAATTTCTCATTCCTCTATATTCCTACCTCATTTTACCAAGAAGGAAATTAAAGCCTTGTGAGGTGAAATAACTTATCCAAGTTCATGTCTCAAGGTTACAGTGATGTTAGGATATACCCTAGAGTTCTAGATTTCTTTGCTAATTTTTATTCTTATTTTTAAAGAGAAAAGGGAAATCAAATTTTGTTGCATACCTGCTAAGTGTCATAGTCTACTAGAAGCCTCACCAATCTTATTACATATATTTGCTCCACCTAACAACCCATTTTACACGTGTGGAAAACAAGTCTAAGTCTTCTCCAGGATCACATAGTTGTAATTCAAATGCAGGCCAGGCAGTATCCAAATCACCTGCTTTTTCCATCTACACTGTTAGCTCTAGAAAGGATTCCAAATTTACACCCATAATCTTGTCTCTCTCCTCTTCATGACTGATTATAAAGCACAATGCCACATGCTGTGCTAAGTGCTAGGAACCAGATATGAGTGTGATGGACATGGACTCTACCCTTTGGGGTAAATAGAAATGTAGACACGTGCAGGCATACTTCAATGCCTGGGGACACAGTATACTATAAGAGGCACCCTTATAGCACACAGGAGATGCAGGACAAGCAAGGGTTCTCAAACAGAGGGAATTTCTAGGATAGAAATAGGTTGGGGCCCATGCAAAGACCTGGGAAATCAAGTGGCCAAAGTAAATGTATTAATTTCTTTTTAACTTTTCATTTTGAAACAATCTCAAAATAAAGGAAGACTGCAAAAGTGGTATAATTTTTTTAAAATCCTGAATCATTTGAGAGTAAGTTGCCAATCTGATTGCCTATCATTTCCCATTGACCTTAGTGTATTCCTAAAATAAAGACATTCTCCTACATAGCCTAATAGAATCATTTGAGTTCGTCTTCTCTCAGACTCCATTCAAGTTTTCCCATGATCTCAATACTTTATAGCAAAAGGATACAATTCAGAATCACACACTGTGTTTAGTTGTTACGTTTCTTAATCTTCTTCAACTGGAAATAGTTTCTCAGTCGTTACTTGAGTTTCAGGACCCTGAACAATTTTGAAGATGACCAGCCAGTTATCTTGCAGAATATCCTTCAATTTGGTTTTATCTGAGGTTTACCATGGATTAAATTAAAAGTATGTCTGATGTGGGAAGCATCACAGAAGTGATGCTGTGTTCTCCTCACTGTATCCCAACACATTTTGACTTGTCCCATTATTGTGTTCTTCATTTTCATTACTTGAGTCAGGTGGTGTGTGGCAGGACCCTCTACTACAGAATTATTCTTTTTCTTTTTGTAATGAATAAGTATTTTGTGGGGTGTTACTTTGAGACTATATAAGTATCCCATGCCTCAACCAAATTTCAGTATCTTCATTTATTTATTTCTGTATGGATTTAAAGTTAGTATTTTATTCAGTGGGTCACTATTTATTTTGATGCTTAAATTACCCCATAGTTGGCAAGCAGGAGTCCTGTCTTGCTGTCCCTTTGATACACACCCACCCTTGAAAACCTCTTTACTCGGTGGCACCAGACATTCCAGGCTTATTTTGTACATTCCTGGTCCCAGCCCCGAAATCTGCCATTTCTCCAAAGTACCCTATTTCCTTTTAGTGGAGAACAGTATTTAGAAATCAAGACCTAGGTGCTTGGTGTGTTCCTTGTCATTGAAATGTTGCTGCTCCCAGACCCTCTCATGGAGCAGGCAAAGCTGAAGAACACGCATGCGTGTACACACATGTATAAACACATTCAGACCTCTCCCTCCACTCTCATATAATTCCAATCCAAACCAACATCACAGGGCCCATTCTAGTTTTCTCCCTTTCCATGTTTCTGACACCTTCTCTGACAGTGAGAAACCTGGTTCCTATTATTCTAAATATGATCCATGCCCCCGAATGTACACATCTCTGGCTGCTGTCACACCTGCATCCATCAACACATACATGGATGTCCTCCTTTACTTTACTTGGGCTCCACTGTTGTATCCAAGTGGCTGCTCTCCTTACCTTCTTGTGTTCTGACATCCCACTCTGGGCTATTTTCCCACCTGTCTGCCCCAAGCAGGTGCCTCCTCACCTGCCTTGAGCTCCAGCACTCAGCACTGAGCTGTGCCCCATGTGATGCCTTCTTCACCCTGTGTGGGTTCCAGTCACTAGGACAGGGCTGCCTGTCTACACTTATACCCTCTTCACCACCCTTCTGCTCTAACTTCACTCCATCAAGCACCTTCCTGTAACTGATACCCTTCTCAGTCTGCATGAAACCACTGTGGCCACCAACCTGCATGAAAATCTATCCCAGTGTGCTTGGGCTGTGACACTCTACGTGGGGTAACTTCTTCACTGACCCCTCTCACGCATGCCTTCCTTCCCAGCCTCACACTCCGGCCTCCCATGCCAGGTTGCCCTCCCATGTAGATGCCTTCCTCACCGTACCTGGGATCTAGCACCTTGACTGGGTAGCCCTAAACCTTCATGGAAACCCTTCCATCCTCCGGCCAGCCAGCTGCCACCCCCCACCACTCTCACCATCCACTTGGACATTCTCCGTACCGTACTTGGATTCAAACATCCTTTCCCACATTCCGTGGAGAAGTCACTTTTGCTCAACCCTATCTAGTGGCTCTGGACTAAAGAATTTAGGAAGAAAGGGGAAGAGAGGAGAAGAGCAATAAGGCTGGACTTTTTAAAAATGTTGATCAGATCATGTCATACGCCTGCTCAAAATCCCTCAGTGGCTGATCATCACATGCAGAACAACATTCTAACGCCCTGTCCTGGCTGCTGAAATCTTCGTGGTTTGACCTCTACCTACCTACCTGGGACATCATCCCATAACATTCTTGCCCGCCTCCTATCCTGTGTCCATAACAGAGGCCTTCTATTTCTCTTCGTTCTCCTGTCTTACAAACTCTGCACCTTTGCTCTTCAGCTGAACACTGTTTCCCAGGCTTTTCCTTGTTTTCATGATTCTAACCACCCCATCTAAACTCCCCTTCTAGTCACTCTATCCTATTGACCTATTCTAACTGCCTGCATAGTACTTACCACAATCTCATTTTCTGGTGTATTTATTCATTGTCACCTGCATAGGCAGATACAGTACTCTGCCTATATACCTTGGTCTATTTTTAGAAGTCACTTTTAGAAGTTTCCGTACACGCTCATGGTTTCCTGTGTTTCTCTGTACTTAAACGTGGGAGGTGGCTCGTGCTCCTTCCCACCCACCCAAATGAGCCTCCATAAGTGAGGAGCAAGAGTTGGTGGATAAATACTCCAGCATCCTTGCTGCTTGTTGAGAAAATTATGAGACATGGTCTATACCCTCAGAGTTTACAACATGAAATTAAGCCTTTGTTGCCCACACCAGTGACTTACTCATTAACACACATACCCCTTCCTTCTCTTTCCTTCACTGTGCTTGAGATCACATCCCAGAAAAATAATTTTCACTCACATCCTGTCTCATGGTCTGTTTATGGAGAAACTCAAATTGAGATGGCCTGCGTCCTTTGGTTAGAAGGTAAGTTTCATGACAGTGGGGACTTGCCTTGTATACTACTGTGTCTTGATCCCCAGTGCCTTCAACTAATTGTCATGAACTAGGCACCCAATAGCTATGTATTGAATGAATGATGATTCCTCCTTAGCAACTTTATTGATTCATGTTTAATCTTTGTTTATTGGTCAGCCTCCTTCCATTTCGTTAGTCACTGCTCAAGAAC
Source organism: Crocuta crocuta (assembly GCF_008692635.1). NCBI lineage: Eukaryota > Metazoa > Chordata > Mammalia > Carnivora > Hyaenidae > Crocuta > Crocuta crocuta. Next base: position 1,319,494 of record NW_027532417.1, on the reverse strand, counting down.
ATGCTGTATTTCCCTGTTACATGTATTGGAACAGTGACCTCTGTGGAAGTCCTGGCCAGCCTATTCCACCCTCTATGTCATTGCCAGGGAAATCTGAGAATGATTCTTTGTTACGGTATCCTCATCCATTCAGCGATTTAAGGTAGTGTCTTACAGATATGAAAGTGAAATGGAACATGATGGAGAGTCTCTCTTCAAACATGTCTTCTGGGATAGAAGTGACGGCCATATGGGAAGGAAGAAGGAACCACAGTGGCCTTAGTGCTGCTCCGGCCATTTGCTCTCACCATTGGCAGAGCTCGCCTCATTTTGCATATACATCTGATCAACAAGCGGGCTGTGGATTTTTTATCGAAGGGACTCTGCCTTATGAATCTTAGTGTCCCCTGGGGCTTCACATAGCACCTGGCACTGACATTTATTGAAGTAAATGTGTTGACTTCTTGAAGGTAGCCTTGTTATTTTTCCATGGCGAGAGGAGTTTCCAATGTAAGCAGTTTTAGGGCTATGTGACTTGAAAAAATTAGAGTTTTTAAGTTCTTAGAGCAGGGCTCAGAAAATGTTTCCTGTAAAGGGCCAGATAGTAAACATTTTAGAATTTGTAGAGCATGTGGTCTCTGTTGCAACTATTCAACTCTGGTATTGTAGCATAAAAGCCGACATAGACAGCATGTAAACAAATGAGTGTGGTTGTGTTCACAAAAACTTCACAAAAACAGGCAGAGTTAGGTGTGGTCTGTGGGCCATAGTTTATCAACATCTCCTTTAGAGCAAGAGATAAACCTTATATCCAGTGCTTCTCGAAGCTGTCTTCCACCTTTGGGCCAAACAATACAGTCCCAATGAAAGTAGGATCTCCCCTCATCTTTCATTTTAGTAGTTTGTCTTAGAAGAGGAATAATAAAGACTAAAATACATGAGCTAATGGCAAAACAGAAAAAAATTTACATGTATTCAATGTTTACCATATGTCAGACACATACAAATTATAGTCTCACCTAATGAACACTGCGACATCACGAAGAAGGTGATATTCTTATTTTCATCCTGTAGATAAGACGCTTGGGACGTGGGGAGCTCAACTAACTTGCCTCAGGTCACACAGCTTATAAGTGGTAGAACCTGAATTTGAACTCAGGCGCACCTGAGCTCAAGCTTTTAACCACTATTTTATAATAATGGCCCCTGGACGGGTACATAAGTAAAAATTACAAAACCAATTTTATTGATGGAAGATAAAAGTGACAACTAGATAGGCGCCTACAGAGCAGTACATATTCGTTTCCCCTTTTGGATTGAGGAAGGTTCAAAGGCCATCTTTGTTGATTTAACATCTCCAGGCTCTGTTGTCTGAATTCAGATCCCTGCAAGAAATTCCATGTTCCTTTGTTCTTTATTGTCATAAAGGCCAGTCTGAATGGAAAGATTTTAAAACTCCCTAAACTCTTTGAACATGTAGAACATTGATCTTCACAAACCATTTGAAACACCCTAAGGAGGTTACAAAATTACAAGCAATGTTTTGTTTTTTCTTTTTCTTTTGTTTTAAGTGAATGTATACTAAACCACGGGGACCTTTTGCCTCATATCATACAACACCAAAGCTTTCCTCGCCTCCTCTGTGTATTCTTTGCTGTCAGACCCTGAATAACAAAACGGTTATTATGTTGCTAGGGTGCCTTGTTCTTACTGAAAAGCTCGTCTCCTGCCAGTAACGTGGGGGCTCTTACCCCACTCTTGTGTGATGTGCTGCAAAGCTTCTTTGAATCCTGGGGCAACTCAGGGTTTGACATTTCCTGCTGCGCCCACCACTGTTCCTGCCTTCTGTTTTGGCAGGAACATGACTATGGATTCTGTTAAGAAGTGTTCTGTGGCCGGCTTTCGAGCTAGACCTCTGTGGTTTTTATACTGGTATTTTATTACGCCTTGATACGTGGCACTCCAGAATGCACGCTCCTTCGGAACAGGAGCCACATTTGGTTATTTATCTCTGCGGCCCTGGCATCTGGGACATAGAGTATGCTCTTGACACGTATTTAAAAAGTGACTTTGATGCAACTGAACTCCTGGTCGTTCTTCCAGCCTCATCCACAGCCCTGGTACTCTGTGCAGGTTGGCCATACTCTCAGGTGCCTGAGTTTTCTCCCCTGCCGAGCTATGGCTTTAGACCCAGTTACAGAACTTTCCTGTGCCTCACTTTCGTCTTGGCTTCCTCCTCTGTTGGTTAGCTTTCCTCTTTAGTATCTTCTTCATCAAATTGTTCATCACTGATTTTTTCACTGGTCTGTCTTCCCCCATGCTTAGCCCACAGTCTATGCTACATAAAATATTTATTAAATAATTGAAAGAGAGGAAAGTAGGTTTAAAAGAACAAATGAATTGACCACCATTCTTCTCAGTGCCTTAAAGTACAGCAGGTAGAGTGACCCTTTTATTTTACTTATTTATTAAAAAAGTTTTTTTAAACTTCATTTGTTTGTTTTAAGAGAGAGTGCTCAAGCAGGGTAGCAGGGGAGGGGCAGAGAGAAGGGAGAGACAGAATCCCAAGTAGGTTCCACACCATCAGGGCAGAGCCCAGTGTGGGGCTCAGACTCACTAACTGTGAGATCCTGACTTGAGCTGACGGCATCTGCTTACCCGACTGAGCTACCCAGGCATCCAGAGTGATCGTTTTAGAAAGCAGCCTGATCCTGTGACTTCTCTGCTTGGATCCCTGTGGCGGCATGTGTCTCCATCTCAGTATATGCCCAAGTCCCCTCAATGTCCTGTAACTCCTTCATGATCTGCCCCCTTGTCACTTCTCTACTTTGTCTCCTATTACTCTTCCCTATGATCGTTTTGCTCCTTCTGGTCTCCTGGCTGTTTCTTGAATTCACAGATACGATCTCACCTCAGGGAATTTGCACTTAATGTTCCCACAATCTGGAATGCCATTCTCTAGAGGCCTATGGTTTTCTAATTCACTCTATTCACCTCTTTGCTCAAATGTTACCTTGTGGGTGAGGTCGTCTCTGATATTTCTGTTTAAAATGGCAAACCATGGGGCACCTGGATGGCTCAGCTGGTTGACCGTCTTACTTTGACTCAGGTCATGATTTTGCGGTTTGTGAGTCCCAGCCCCACACTGGGCTCACTGGTGTCAGCCTGGAGCCTGCTTTGGATCCACTGTCCCCCTCTCCCTGCCCCTCCCCTGAATGTGTGCTTACTCTCTCTCTCTCAAAAATAAATGAACATTAAAAAAAAAATAATAAAACTGCAAACCACATCTCTTTCTGCTCTCCCTACCCCTCATTTTTGCTACAGAATTTTCTTAAAGAATAGAAGTCTGTCACTCTCCTTCCCCACCAGAATAAAAGCCCCATGAGGGAAGGGCTTATTTTGTTTTTATCTGCTGCCGTACTGTAGAACCTAGAAGTGTAAGCCCTGGGTAAATATTTGCTCAATGAATGAATGAATTAAATTAAAGAATATCCACAGCCCTCAGAACTGAGAAAAATGAAAGATCATTTATGAGTTTCTTTCTGAAGGGATTTATGTGGCTTTTTGCTAATAATGCATTTTCTCGTGCAATTTTTAAGCATGAAAGAGTTTGCAGAGGCCCTCCAGTGAGTCATCAGTTGGCCCTACCTCAGGTCTGGCCACAGCCAATGGGACTAGGCATCAGCCCTGGAGTCCATATAGTACCAGATGAAGGGGGCCTGCACCTCCCAATTGGAAGGGCCACACCCCTCTATTTCAGACAGGCCCACAGAGCACACCTTCTGCAGATTTCTATGACAAGCTACATGGGGCAGAGATCAGGCTCTTCAAATAACCCAACAGGCTCTCCTGAATGCTTCCAAATACTATCTGGTGTCAATTACCACACAGTTACTATGTACTTTAAAGACTTTTCACATAGAAGAATTCAGCAGAGTCTTTGTGGACAATGCAACAAAAAATTATTCAACTGTGTTTGTGGCTGGCCACAGTTGGGCTGTTGCCAAAGGCCAAAGTTTAGCAAAAGCACTTCTCTAGGGACAGCAGGAGCTCCACATCCACCTGTGCCTTTGGAGCTGTGGCTTAGAACTGCCTTGTGTTCTTAGATAGATGGCCTAGACCATAGCAAAACACAAATGTCACACTCATGATTCTAGAATGCATGACTTTACGAAGTCATATGTCTCAAGGAAGTATCAATTAGGATAATATTTATAAGAGTACTTTTTAAAATCATAAGTGTTAGAACACCTATTCCACATATATACTTAAAAATCTCAATTTTGCCAGCAACCATGAGGGATGGATATTATTATTACTAGCATCATTTACCAAGAAACTAAAGAGCAGAAAGGCCAGGTGCTTTGCCTAAGCTGAGTTGCTGGCCAGTAACAGGGAGGAGAAGAATCAGAACACCCATGCTGTGGCTCACTGTGCTTCTGCTTTACAGTGTCAGTGTATCACAGAAAGTCTTGTGATCTGTGGAGTGACATGAATGTGTGGGGTTCTTCCCTCTCATTAGTAATTTGGGTTTTTCAATTTCCAGTAGACAGTTGGGCTCAATGTTAGAAATTTGGGTTTCTAGCCGTGGACCTATTGATGCTTTGGACCATGCAAAGCTGAGTTTTATGAATTCAGTCTCGGGCTGATTTCCCTCGACAGGCAAATAGGCAAAGGTTTCACTAAACATGGGCTAAGGTAAAAAGACAATGGCTTTTGAACCTGAAAAAACACCAACTTTTAATCCAGATTTGAATCCATAATCAATATTCCAACCAGAAAATGAATGTTAGGCTGGGATTGCTTCCCTAGATATTTCTTACAGGTGTGTTCATGCATGTGTGCACGCACATGCACAAACACTTTAGAGACCTAGGAAACAACTGACCTGGGGTGCCTGGGTGGCTCAGTCAGTTGAGTGACTGACTTCAACTCAGGTCATGATCTCACAGCTCCGGAGTTCTAGCCCTGTAGGTTCGAGCCCTGTGTCGGTCTCTGTACTGACAGCTCAGAGCCTGGAGCCTGCTTCAGATTCTGTCTCCCTCTCTCTCTGCCCCTCCCTTGCTTGCACTGTCTCTCTCTCTCTCTCTCTCAAAAATAAATAAACATTAAAAAAATAAAAAGAAAACAACTGATCTACATTTTTGGAATGTGTGGAGGAGAGTCAGAGTCCCTCTTTCTCGTGCTGTGTTTTAAATATATAGCATCCTGAAGAGTAAGTCTTCTATATTACATTGGGGAATTATTCATGCAACACCCACTACAACTATCCCCGAAGCACGACTCTGGAAGTGTACCCCTCAGTCTACCTTTTAATGTAAGAGGCCAGGCTGAATAGAAACCGTGCTCGGGGAGGGGGTAATCCGAGCCGCCCAGGTTTTAGGAACACTAGGAACGCGCTCCCTTCATTCCTGCACGTATGCCACAGCTGCCTCCTTTGGATTCTGGCTCTTCTCGAGTGCAAGCAGCAGCTCCAAGCACAGAACTGCCCTAAATGTCTCTCTTTGAAGCCCTTGAGTCCACAGCCTCCTATTTGTGTCTGGCTCTGATTCATCACGGCCTGAATGCTTCACCTGCTATGTTAAGCTTCCAATAGAGCCGGAACCAGATTTTTAAAAAGAACAATCCCCGGCCAGTGAATCTCAGCATGAGAGAGTTGGAAAAGTGAGAAGGGTGGGAACTAAGGCAGATAGTAATTGCTTCCTAAGATCTATCTTTGGAAGGATATTGATAGATCTCCTTCATCTGGATTTCTTTGCTCTGCCTGCATCCCATCTACCTGTTCAGAAGATTAACAATGGTTGAATGCAGACACACAATCACCCTGGAGTTTGGAGTAGTTTATGAGTCAGAGCAGAAATGGCATGGGTTTGAAAGAAATTTCTGGTTACTTTTAGGATCGAAACCTCAATATTTATGTAGAAATAACTAGAAACATCCATTCAGAGTTTATTCATTCATGCATTTGCCTCTTAAACCCTGTGCCCCTCTTATCATAAAGTTTATAATGCTCTGCTAAAATAGCTTGATCAACAACTCTGTGAGAGCAGGGATAGCATCCACTTTGCTGATCACTATATGCCTCATGCCTGGAAGATCATGGGCCCTTACTAATTATTTGCTAAACAAATGAAGGAAGAAAGGAAAGAAATGAAAACGGCTTTATAAAAATACCATTTAACTCGTGGGGATGAGCACTGGGTGTTATGTGGAAACTAATTTGACAATAAACTATTTGTAAAAAAAAAATACCATTTAATATAGAATGTGTGTGTGTGTGTGTGTGTGTGTGTGTGTTTGTGGTTAGGTAAGAATTTAATGTGTTGGAATATAGATTTCTTATAATAGCTAACACTTATTGAGCAGTAACTATGTGCCAGACGTTGTTTTAAGGTTTATGGACATTGTTTCACTTAATCTTCACAGTAATCATGAAGTGAGTACTATTCTTTTCCTTGTTTTATAGGTAAGAAAGCAAATGGAAAGAGGTTGATTAGTTTGGCCAATATTACACATAGGAAATGGTATTGCCAGAATGTGATCCCACCAGTCCAGTATGACAAGAATGTGTTCCTTGTCACTGCTACACATACACATATGCTACACACACACACACACACACACACGGGGGAGGGGGGCGGAGATCAGAATTCACCCTCTGCAAACCCCTATAGTGACAGAGAGAGAGGACAGTTAGGACATTTTCTAAAAATGTTCTCAGCTTAAAGCTGGTTGTTGAGCTCTTGCTCAAAGGAGAAATACTTGTAAGAACACTGTCCAGCCAGGGTACCCAGAGCATAGAGAAAGTGGATCTGTACTCTCATAGATGGGACCCCCAATACTGCCCTAGGGAACATTAGGGACTACACAAGCTTCTCCTTACCTCTGCTCCCAAGTTACCACTATTCACAAATGAGGGAATTAAAGCTTCAACCAAGTACCCCAAGATGAATTAACTCCACGTGGAACTTCCAGCTCTAAGTGTAGAGTTAGAATTCTGTTTTCTGTTAGCCTGATTTCAAGTCCCCCCCAATCCAGTTGCTTAACCATGTTACAATTCAGAGGGGACTCCTTTTTCACCCCCAAGTAGACCAAGACTCCCTACCTCTTAATGTATTCCAGGGCTCCCTCCCTTCTACTGTCTCTTTAGCTCTTACTATATCAACACTGGAGGCAGAACAATAAGGATGTTGCCTTTTTAAAGTTGTGAGACATACATTTTTGTGTCAAAGGACAAGAGGGAGAGAGAAGTTTGAAGGAGACAAGTAGGGACAGAGGAAGAAAGAGCCAGAGGCAGAGGAATTTATCAGAGTATGCTATGGATGGGGAAGTATCTGAGGCAGAGGGAAGGGCCAGAATCAAAAGGAGAAGCACTATTCCTCTATCTGAAGGTAAACAGAAGATACGTGAAGTTTTTAAAGAGGTTTAGAGGTATTGAGGAGTAAAGTTGGCGGCAATCATGGAAGATGGCCTCAAATTTTTTTTCAGTTTATTTATTTATTTTGAGAGAGAGAGAGAGAGAGAGAGAGAGAGAGAGAGAGATCATGAGTGGAGCAGTGGCAGACAGAGAGGGGGTGAGAGAGAGAACCCCAGGCAGGCTCCTCACTGTCAGCAGAGCCTAATGTGGGGCTCGATCTCAAGAACTGTGAGACCATGACCTGAGCTGAGATCAAGGGCTGGATGCTTAGGTCTCAAAATTTTAAGAAAAGTTTAAGGCAAAGTCACATGAATTCTGTGAGTGTATTTAAATGACACGCATTTACATTTTCATACTGAAGACCTATTCTGAACCTAGTTCAGTCAACTTTTTGAAAAAAAAAAAACTGTCATTCATAATTAAGATATAGGTAACAAATATTTTACAATAGAATGTTGAACATTCTAAATGTTAACCTTTGGTTTATCACAGTCATAATGTATCCTCATTATGGATACCCGTCCTCACTTTAGGAAAATTCCATGTATAAAACAGAAATTTCTTTTAAAGATACATTCTGTGGTATTGTTTTGTAAAACCATTTTCTTAATAAAGAGATTCTCAGAAGTTTTCTATTACTCCAGCTTCCCTATTATTTTAGTTTATAAAAAAATCAATCTAAGGACTTTTAAAACTTGTACTTTTAAGGTTAGGTAAATTGTTTGAAATTGAAGACTAAATGCTTTCTCAAGTATGCATATTTATAAATGGTGTTTTAAAAATGCATCCTTTACTTATGGGAAAGAAATTACATAAAAGCAAAATGTGAGACCAAAAAATCAGTACAATAATTTCGTACTTAAAAAGCAGATATTGTTCTGAACACCATTTATGATGGACTAAGAGGCCACCATCCTCTGGGGATCCTCTGGGGATAAGAATCTATAGCTGCTCTAGGGCACCTGGGTGGCTCAGTTGGTTAAGTGTTGTATTTTGGCTCAGATCATGATTTCACAGTTTGTGGGTTCAAGCCCCACATCGGGCTCTGTGCTGACAGCTCAGATTCGGTGGAGGCTGCTTCAGATTCTGTGTCCCCGCCTCTCTTTGCCCTTACTTTGGTCACACTCTTTCTCTCTCTCTCTCTCAACAATAAATAAACGTTAAATTTTTTTTAAAATTTAAAAAATTTAACGTTTATTTATAAAAAGAAAGGAATCTATAGCTGCCCTTAGGATACACTGGTCTTATAGGTAAAGAGGAAGGAGGAAAAGGCTGTGGAAATATACACAAAAAATAAAGGGAACAAATAGGAAGCTATGTGGAAGCAGGAGATAAAGTACCTAAGAAGGCAGAATTCCCTTCAGTCCTCTCAATTCCTATTAAGAGGCTTGACAATTCTTCTAGCCACCCTGACCAAGAAGTAGAGGGTCACCTATGAGGTCCCCTTTATTCGCAATCAGCAAATCCTTTGTATCCACTCCATGAAGCCAGTATTTCCCAACATCTCTTACTGTCTGTTTCTCCTTACTCTCGCTGGGAACCTCTTGGCCTGCCACCTTGTCTTCCAGCACCTATATATAGCTGCCACATTCATCTTTTCTAAGCAGAACCCTGACTAGGTCACCACATGCTCCAAAACTTTGAATGGCTTGCCACTATATGCTGAACATGGTCAAAAGGTGATTACATTAAGTATCGCTTAGAGCAGTGGCTCTCAAAGTGTGGTATCTGCCTCAACATTCCCTGGGAACTGCTTAGAAATGTAGATTTTTAACCTGCATCACACCTACCCAATGAAAAACTCTGGGAGGAAGCCCAGTAGTCTATGCTTTAAAAAAAAAAAAAAAAAAAAAAAAAGACTTCTAGGTGATTCTGATGCGTACAAAAATTTGAGAATCACTGGCTTAGTAATTAAGACCATGATTTCTGGCTTCAGATGGCTTAGTCTCAAATCCCCTTTATCATTTTTTAAATGTTTATTTATTTATTTTGAGGGAGGGGGCAGAGCAAGAGGGACAGAGAGAATCCCAAGCAGTTTCTGCACTGTCAGCACAGAGCCTGACCTGGGGCTCAGCAAGAACTGTGATGATGACCTGAGCTGAAATTAAGAGTTGAATGCTCAACCAAGTGAGCCACCCAGGTACCCCTTAAATCTTTCTGTTTACTAGCTGTACTCCTTACACAATTTTCTCTCTAGGTCTCAGTTTGCTCATTTTAAAAATGGGGGGTCTGAGATCGCTACTGTGAGTTACAAACAGCAGATGATATATAATGCTTAATATGGGGCCCACACATATGGAGCCCTTCATAAATATCACTGTTACTAACTACAGTTATAAAAGACTACCCTGCACTGATCCTAAACTACTTGCCACAGTCTGGCTCAGTTGATCCACTCACCATTCCAGGCAGGTCTTAGATCACTAGCATAGTGCCTTGCTCATGTATGGTTTCAACTGTTTGACACATGAATCAGTGAGGAGCCAGAAAATTCTTGATAATAATTAAGTGCCTCAGGGAAGGAGCTTAGTTTGAAATTGAATGCAGTGAAAATTCTAATGAATGTTAATGAGACATTGATTTACTATCTGACCTGAGAAAATATAATAAACCAGTTGCTTTTATTCCCATCTGTAAAATGGGATTAATGTCATTAACCTCCTTTAAAAGAATTACCCCTACAGATACACTGCACATAGAAAGTTCTCACAGGTGTTGAAAATGATTCCTCTGACGAATATTAATGAAACCCATTTGCCAAAATGGGGAAAAGCTATAAATAATTCCCATCAACAAATCTGCGGACTGAGGACAATGGTGTCTCTGTTTTATTTTTAATTGTTATCAGCACTTCCTCAATTCTGTTCATGGGAAGAGGCACTATAAATATTTCCTTTAGACTTCTGTCACATTTGGGGAGAGGATGCGAGAGAAAATATTGTCTGTTGCGTGGTTAGCAATTCCTGAGATCATTTGTGTGAATTATCAATAAGGACATATCATCCATGTAGAATGTTTGAACACTGGAAAATCCCAGAAATAAGCCGCCTTGAGCTGTCATAATAAGGGTTGGGCCAAGTGGATGTACGAGGGCACATCCATTACTACCGCTGGAGAAATAAAATGTTGAATTGGTGATAAGGAATAGCAATGCAAAGTAGATATCATGTTATCACTAGGTTTTTTTTAATTTTTAATTTATTTTATTTTATTTTATTTTATTTTTTTGTGGAGGAGAGTGCAACTGGGTGAGGGGCAGAGACAGAGGTACAAAGGATCTGAAAAAGGCTCTTCGCTGACAGGCTGACAGCAGTGAGCTTGATGTGGGGCTCAAACTCACAAATCATGAGATCATGACCTGGGCTTAAGTTGGACACTCAACCGACTGAGCCACGCAGGTGCCCTGACATGTTACCACTTGTAATCTGTAAAACTCTCCATGGCTTATCATTTCTCTTCTGAACCTCTTCTGAATTCAGGTTTTAACTAAAGCCTGAATCTAACAATATTGTAACTGATTTCCTCTGTTACTAGGCAGCCTCTTCCCCTCTCCAAGCCGCAGCAAAGTTATGAAAATGACCTTCATATAAAATAAGGGTGACCATGCCACCTACTGCTGAGGTCCCATGGCCCATGTCCCTAGAAGCAGACCTGGTCTACTTCTCTAGCCTTGTCATTAGTTGCTTTTCACCTTCTATGGGTAGGTCCTACCCCCAGTGAATTTCTTTGTCACAGTACCCTCACATAAGCCCCACACTACAGGGACTCTCTGTCTTGATTATAGGTATTTACTCCATCGTATTGTATGGGCTTGATAACTGAAGACCTTTGTCATCTTCAATCAAGAATGATTTCTTATTTTTGCCTTTATTTTCAGCATTTAGTAAAATATTTGGAAACTTGGAACCCTCTCTCTATTCTAGTAAGCAATGCTTGAACAAATGAATGAATGAATGAATGAATGAATGGATAGCAGCACTCATTGACTAGTTTTCAACATTAGCTAATTTTTTTGTGGCTAATGGGAAAATTGAGAACAAAAAGAAATGCCCAGATTTTTAAAAATCTTGAAATACCAAAGTTATTATCAATAAAATTGTAGATACGAAGGATTTACATTCCAGATTCACATTCTCAGCAACATTTCCTGCTCAAAGATCCCTAGAGGACGATTATATCAGTAAGAGGATGATCTCTCCCTCCTCTCCAGTGAGGCTCATTTTTTTGGTTAAGTTTATTTATTTTTGAGAGAGAGAGAAAGAGCAAGTAGGGGAGAGGCAGAGAGAGTGAGAGAGAAAATCCCAAGCAGACTCCATGCTGTCAGCACTGGGCCAGACTTGGGCTCAGACTACCAACCATGAGATCATGACCTGAACCCAAACCAAGAGTTGGACACTTATCCAACTGAGCCACTCAGGTGCCCCATTCCAGTGGGCCAATTAAGCCAATAGTGCTATTCTCTATTTACACTCTCCACAGAAGGCAAATTTCTCTTTCCCAACTGAGTCAGCATTTTTAGGTAATAAGGGAGGTAACCTGGCTCTACAGGACATTAGGCTGGTATGGGTATGTATCGTCCCTTTGACAACTGAGGATCTCCAGTTCAAGGTAAGAGCCAACTGAGGAAGACTAGGATTCTGAAAATGAAAACCCCAGGCTTATCTTAGATTCTATCACACTTATTGTTTGACCTAGCTTGAATGTCCTTGTCAGATCCAGCTTTTAATTATTTCCATCAGTGATCCATCTCCAGCCCTCACCTGTTATCTCTGCCTGCCTAAAACCTTGATCTCCTTAGTTTGACTACATCGGATGTCAGTCACCTGCCGGGACCTCAGTTGTGTTTGACCTCAATTACCTGCAATTTCTTCCTGACTCCTGCCCTAATTAGTCCTTTACTTGTGCCTCTTGTAGAACTGGTTGCCAACAGCAACCATCAAAGAGACCCCAGTGAGACCTCAGTTAGAGAGCACATCGTCTCCCAGTGTCCTTGTGACACATATGGGTATTACAAAATATTAGAATTTAACCATAACTTTGGTTAGTCATATATTTTCTCTTTCTGAGAAGACACACACACACACACACACACACATACACACACACACACACACACACACAAAATGCCTTTCCAATCTCATATTGGGCATGGTGTGGGTTTTCTGTACAATCACAAATGATGAAGGGAACATTATAAGTGACTGTGACTCCTCACTCAGGGCATCAGCCTAACACCAGGTTTTGGGGTTGTTTTCTTTCTGTGCTCAATAAATATCATCCCTGTGTTCATTTCCTAGGGCTGCTATAACAAAGTTCCACAAAGTGGGCACCTTAAGACAATAGAAATTTAGGGTTTTTTTTTTGTTTGTTTGTTTGTTTTATAGTTCTGGAGGCCAATAGTCCAAAAATCAAGGTTGGTCCCTTCTGAAGTCTCTGAGGGAGACTCTGTTCCATGCCTGTCTCTAGCTTCTGGTGACAGCCAGCAATTCTTCATGTTCCTAGCTTGTAGACGCCATCTCATCTGTCTCCATTGTCTTCACATAACATTCTCTCTTCTCTGCTGAGAAGAACACAACTCACATTGGATTAAGGGTTTACCCTACCCCAATATGACCTCATCTTATTCCATCTGCAACAACTCTATCTCCAAATAAGGTCATAGTTTGAGGTACTTGGGGTTAGGACTTCAACACATCTTTTTGCGGGGACACAGTTCAATTCATGACATCCCTTCATATTTGAAACCACAGCCTTGACCTTGTGGCCATCATGCATTGCAAACAATTTCTTTCCCCCACCCCCAAACAATTTCTTACGCTGGAAAGACACACCTGGGCTTTGTGGTTAGTCAAACTGGGGTCAACCCCAGCTTCCCTACTAACTATTTCAGGGCATAATTCCTGTTTTGACCAGTTTTGCCATCTTCAAAATAAAGAGATCTATCTTGCAGATAGCTAGGAGTATTAAATTAGATGATATAAGTACAGTGCATAGTAAGTTCTCAATATAATTTCTTTAATTATATTTCTTTAGTGAATGATTATTAAATAGCAGAGAGAAAGAAAAGCAATTTCTATTAAAATGAACATTTACATCAATGCATCTCTAGGACTTAATAATGAACACTTCAGTACAAGTACACATACAGTCACACCAACTGCTGAAAGGATCATAATGCCCTTTCAGCTTGTCAGCTTTTGAACCTCAAATAAAACCTAGAGTTGCGGGTAAATGCTTTAAAACAATTACCCCTGACATTTTGGCAAGAATGCATTTATTAGACCATATCTCATACTTGATTGTGAAAATAAACAAGGGCCTAAATGATCTGGCTTAAAATGCTCTATAAAATCTCTATTTTAGTACTTTGTTCTCTGATTCATAAAGGAAGCTTCCATTTTGGTGTGCCTGGGTAAATGTGGCTGTGTAAACTCTGTAAAGTCTTTGAATTAAAAAACGTAGTTATGGTTTACTGCTTGACAGTCTTTTTAAGGGAGAAAATGCAGGCACTGAATCACCAAGATAACTTTATTTAAACTTAATTAGTTGTTGGGAGATTATTTACTCCCCTTAGTCTATAAAAAAACAAAGGTCTGTCAGCACCAGATGCATCTGATTTTTGCAGATGTGGTTGTGGCTTCTAAAATCTTTAAAGATTCATCTTAAATATGCTTTCAGGTCTCCCTTTTGTGAAACTTTGACAGGATAATAGAATTAGATTTGCTGAATTTCACTAAACTGTAAAGTAACGTGTCATCAGCTTCACTAACTTCTCAAAAAATATTTCTCTCTGGTAATGCTCATCAATCTAGCTTTTCAACCTCTAAACACGAAACTCTGAAACAAAAAGGATGACTCCATCAGTTTCGCAAGTGACAAGATGTTAAACATTTAACACTCCCACATTGTGGCACCAGCTGCTTCTGGATAATGTAGGCTCGCTTAGGTTTGGTTTAGAGAAAGAGGGAGAAGAAAAAGAAAGAAGGACGGACGGAAAAGGAATTACTCTTGTAGTGAGAATGCAAAATTGTGTGCAGATGTGGAGGATTCTGAAGAGGGATGTGCCTACTGAACAAAACTTTCCTCTTGAGGGAATATTGCAAGAGAGTCACCACCAGGTGCTCAACTCCTAGCACTGTGTCTCCACCTCTCCATGGTCTCACTCTGATAAGAGCAAATAGTGCACTAGATTAAAATAATTTGGTCATTGAGAGGAGGGATGGAGCCTTGGTCAAGTACGTTTCCAAATCCCACTATAAGTGCTCAGTAAAAGGCAGCTGAGTGAATGAACTGGTAAAGCACGTGTGGCCCTCTGGCTCACGCTAGTTCCTTGTCCACAACTAATTAATTCCTCATCTCAGACACTTCTGCCATGACCTTGGGCCAGGCAAACAGCATCGACTGAGCAACCTGTGTGCTCAGATGATCTAACAACAAACTCCTTTGACAAAGCCTCTGCTAGCAATCCAAAACTAGCATCAACTTTGCAGAGTCAAGAGTGTTTTCTTTTTAAAGTATCTTGTCATGAGTAATGCTCATGAGATGGCAGAAGTCATCTATGGTTTTCCATGGTGAGCCATTTTCCTGGGTGAGAGACAGAAAAGGTCAACTTTTAGTGCTTGCACAGTCTTCCCCATCCTATGCTTGTTCAGAGAGAAGTTCCCCATGTGGAGTGAGGCATGCCACAGCAGAGTGCCCGTTTTGAAAAACATAGTATGAAGCTCCCTACAGGGAAGACAAGGCAGTATAAATAGCACTCTGTCAGTGGTAGGATTGGTTCTGTCATCAATGAACTTTTGATGAGGAACTACCATGTGCAAGATGCTATTCTAGGCACTAAGGATGAAGGCAGATGGGAGTAGTGTGGGAGCGGAGATGCACATAAAGAGGAATAAGGCATATGGCTGAGGCACTGGGCAGTTAACTCAGTAGGTCTCAGTTTAATTGTCCACCTTTCAATGTACAGATTAGCAAAATACACGTTGTGAAAGCTTCGGGTAAGTTCATTTCTTTCTCCCTTTCCTTTTCCTGCCCCCTCCCTTCCTTCCATCCTTCATCCCTTCCCCACTCCGTCCTTTCCTCCCTCCCTCCCTCCCTTCCTCTCCCCCTCCCTTTCTTTCCTTCCTTCCTTCCTTCCTCCTTCCTTCCTTCCCTCCTTCCTTCCACCTGGATCCTTAATCTTTATTTCCCTTTCCTCACCATTTAAAGAGATAGCCTCATAAACATAATCACGTGCATGGTGTCATCAATGCAAGATTAGCTGAGTGACAAGAGCCATCTCTGCAGTGCTGCCAGTTTGGACAGTTCCAGAGAATGTTCTTGGCTTCAAGGTGGACCTCTGCTTTGTCTGTGTCACTCATATCTCATCTGCATCACTACATCTTCTCTACCCACCTGAGTCTTTTTGATAACCCTTTCTAAACACAGCTGCAGAAGTCATGCTTGTTTAGTTACTTGAAATTTAGACTCATGCCCTTTGGATAGGGCCAGACACAGTCCTGTATACCTAGCAGGAGCTCAGCACATGTTTGTGAGCTAGTTGATTACTTCCATGAGCTTCCGATTCTGGCCACACTCAATTAAACCTTGTATACTGTTCAAGTTCCTTTATGTTTCCCTAAGATAAAGAGGAATTTATTTAAAGAAATGTAACACATAGATCTTTGTACTTTACAACAAATTATAGTGCAAGGTGCTGGCCTAATTCAATGGGCAGTAATTGAAAAAAATACAAGAATCTTGATAATATTTCAATTATCTCTTTTTTCCCCTTCCATTTAGATATAAGAAAAAGGATGGGAATTTATTGTCTTTTGTGCTAAAGAAGTCAGTAAGTAAAAATCTGGAAGTGAATAATGTAGTTCAACTTTCCTAAAGTAATCTTTAAACAGAATTGTCCACACTTTAAAAAAGGAAGAGAGCCAAAGAATACACAAACATCAGAAAACTTGTTTTAAAAATAGGAACTTCAGATAACTCAATATCAGAAAGTAGTTCATAGGTACCTTTTATAGTCAAATACTCTCTTCCTTAACATATGCCATATGTCAAAAACAACCACCAACATATTAACATGGTGTTTTATCACCAGTTATTTATTTGTTTGTTGAAGGAGAGAGAGAGAGAGTAGGGGAGGGGCGGGGGCGGGGGGGGGAAGAGAGAGAAACCCAAGCAAGCTCCATGCTGTCAGCACAGAGCCTGATTTGGGACTCGAACTCATGAATCGTGAGATCGTGACCTGAGCCGAAATCAGAGTTGGATGCTTACCCGACTGAGCCACCCAGGACTCGTATTTTATTTATTTTATGATTTCATTTTTCCTCTCTGGGTTGATTTGGTAAAATATTATTGAAGAAAAGAGTGTAAGTCTCATCTTTCCTTGAATAATAAAGGATTACTTTTTAATAGAGTAAAAAATGTTTTTTGGGGTAAAAACTGTTTATTAGGATTTGTTGTTTCTCAAGCATTTTAAATCTTTTCCATTTTCATGCAGTATGCTAGCATTTAGCAGGAACACTCACAGTTAACTACAGTTTTCCCTTCTAGGCCTATAAAAAAGGGAAAAATAGAAATCCTTGAAAGTAATTTCTCTTGATTTCTGTCATTTTCATGTAAATAGCTGCTGGATAGAAAACATCCAGAAACTCTGACTTTAATCCAAATGGCAACTTAACTAGGGAATGGTCAACATTATTGAATTTGACAAACAAGTAGTGTAGATAGGTGAGGAGAACCTATGAGAAATTTATGGGTAAAGCCGCTATTTAATGAGAAAAGGGAATGTCCTACTATCTCAAAGAGAATAAGTGATAAAAAGGAGAACAGAGTGCCTGAATTAGGATTCTGAATTCCAGGCAGACATAGACTTTCTCAGCCTCAGAAAGTTATTTATCTGTCTCTGGATAGAACTATAAAATAGTGGTCAATTAGCTCTAGTTTAAAACAAAACAACACGAATTTCCCAGGGATAATATTAACTGTTTTATATGTATTTCCTCCAATCTTGACAAAAACCAGCCAAGGGAATACTTGATACCTATTTTAGCAAACTCAGGCCGAAGTTCACACTGTGCTCAGTCTGGAACTGGGTTTGAACACAGATATCTCTGGTTCTAAGATACATATACTTTTCCGGCGTAGCATACTAACTCTCACTTCTGTTATCAGCAAATCATCCCCTTCCTCCTGAGCTACTCTTCCCTAGGATACCTTCCTGGGCCAGGTTCTAATCATTAACTTGCTGTCAGTATTCCCAGAAGGCTGTTGATTTCCTGCTAAAAAGATATAGGAAAGAAAAACATGCCGGTACACACTAGCCCCCTATGCCTGCTTTTTAAATTTATTTTTTAAGTTTTTATTTTAATTCCATGAGTTAACATGTAGTGTAATATTAGTTTCAGGTGTACAACATAGTAATTCAACACATCCGTATATCACCTGGTGCTCATCACAACAAGTGTCTTCTTTAATCCCCATCATCTATTTAACCCATCCTCCTATCCACCTCCCTTTCGGTAACCATCAGTTTGTTCTCTATAACTAAGGGTCTGTTTTTTGGTTTATATCTTTTTTCCACCTTTGCTCATTTGTTTCGTTTCTTAAAATCTATATATGAGAGCAATCATATGGTATTTGTCTTTCTCTGACTTGTTTTGCTTAGCAGTACACTCTCTAGGTCCTTTTGTGTCATTGCAAATGGCAAGATTTCATTCTTTTTTATGTCTGAGTGATATTCCATTGTATATATACCACATCTTCTCATCTTCTTTATCCATTAATCTACGGATGGACACTTGGGCTGCTTCCATATCTTGGCTATTGTAAATAGTGCTGCCATAAACATAGGGGTGCATGTATGCCTTTGAATTAATGTTTTTGTATTCCATGGGTAAATACCCAGTAGTGCAATTGCTGGATTGTAGGGTAGTTCTAATTTTAGAACTTTCTGAGAACTTCCATATTATTTTCTACAGTGGCTGCACCAGTCTGCATTCCATCAATAGTGTACTCGAGTTCCATTTTCTCCACATGCTTGCCAACACCTGTTGTTTCTTGTATCGTTGATTTTAGCCATTCTGACATGTGTGAGGTGATATCTCATCCCCTACATCTGCTTTAAATGAAAACATGGTGCCTTGTGTGATCATTCTGTGGCCATGTAGCTACAAACATGAGAAAGACAGACCAATATACTGAACATGATGAAGGGGAGAAAATGAATCATTGCCCATGACTACCTTCTTCCAGACTTCTTGTTATATGTGAAAAACAAGTTCCTACTTGTTTTATTAAATATCATTATTTAAATCATTGAGTCTGTTACTTTCAGCTGAAAGCTTTCCTACCTGATACATAGTGTTAGCTGAAATCAAACTAATTAGATATTAGATAACTAATGATGTATTGAGTAGGTGAGGAAGAACATGATCTCTCTCCTTTCCCCCACAATCTATTCCTTATCCTGACACCTTCTTGACAAGAGACAGATCTGAGAGTCCCTGAAGGGTTTTCTCTTTCCCTTTTCAAAAGCATAAGAAGCTCAGAGCCTGGAGCCTATTTCAGATTCTGTGTCTCCCCCTGTCTCTGACCCTCCCCAGCTCATGCTGTCTCTCTCTCTCTCAGAAATAAATAAAACATTTTTTAAAAAATCAAAAGCATAAGAAAGGGCTGGCTCCCTGGGGCACCTGAGTGGTGCTCAGTGAGTTAAGCTCCAACTCTTGATTTTTGGCTCAGGTCATGATCTCATGGTTTGTGATATTGAGCCTCATGAGCCCCACGAGCCCCTGTCCAGGCTCTGCACTGACAGTGCAGAACCTGTTTGGGATTTTCTCTCTCCCTCTCTGTCTGCCCCTCTCATTCTCTCACTCATTCTAAATAAATAAATAAATAAATAAATAAATAAACTTAAAGAAAAGAAAGGGCTAGCTCCCTGTGTCCAAGATGGTAGAGGTTAGCACTAGAGACTTATTTTTTTCTAACAAAGCTATTTCTCACCCCAGACAGGGAATTTCATCATTAAATAGTCACCCCAGATGTTCCCTGTTCCAGTTTTCTTTTAAGTATTTAGAGAGTAAAAGCATAGGATCCTTCTAAGAAAAATAATTTAAAAAAGCATAGGATCCTTCTAGAGAGTAGACCATTCTGAGGGATGATATGAGCTCAAGGGATTGTGTGCACTTGGATATTTCTCTGTTTATAACTTTCTCCTATAAACCCTGCTTAAATTTACACCATGCGCCACTAGTGAGTCTGTGCCCCACCAACTTTCCTCCTCTTCCATTCTATGTTTTCAGTGTTTCTCCTCCTTAGTACAGATTACTTACCAGGTAGTGTTCTTCTTCTGAAAATTCACTGTTCTTTCCAGAGAAGGACAAATGGGCAACCTGCTGTACATACCCCAAGGCCAATGAATGGCCTGCCATCTCTCCTCATTCTCAGTAATACCTTCTTCTGTGTTCACATGACCCAAGAGTCACCTGCCCATTCCTGTATGTGTCGTATTGTATTATACATATTTTGGGGTCTATTTTTAGGACTAGACCACTGAAAGGAAAAAAAGATTGTACTATGTACCCTTCTTGACACCCCCAATCCCTACAAACTCCTGGCACATTGTAGGCACCCTGTAAATGTTTATTGAATGAATGGACGACTAACTTACTGAGCGAGGAAATAAACACTGATTCAATTTTCAACCTTTGGTATCTCAAAGGCAGTTGAGTTCCTAAGTCTCAGGGCTTATATGCCTAGAGGAGTGACTCATGTGCCACTAAATTAACATGCCATGTTGGTAGGGAATGTCACTGAGGCTAAAAAAATGTACCTCTTATATTCCCTCTTTTAAATGTTTATTTTTGAGAGAGAGAGAGAGAGAGCAAGTGAGTGAGTGGGGGAGAGGCAGAGAGTAAGGGAGGGACAGAGGATCTGAAGTGGGCTCTGCACTGCAAACAGAAAGTCTGAGCATTGGGATTGAACCCAGGATCCCTGAGATCATGACCTGGGCTGAAGTTGGATGCCTAACTGACTAAGCCACACAGACACTCCTAAAACAAGTACCTCTTAAATCTTACCAGACAGTGCTTCTCCATATTCCATATGGAGTGTCTATATGGAGTGTCTATGACATTCCATAGAGTGTCAACAAACTCTAATGTAGAGCAAAAAAAAAAAAAAAAAATGAGATTTTGGAGTAAAAATATTTGCACTGATTGATTGATTGATTGATTCATTCATTCAATATACATATACGTACTATTTACTATATGCCAAACATTGTGATAAATATTAAGAATGTACAAATGAAAGACATAATTCCTGACCTTGAGGAGTGTACGATGTATGTGAGTGTGTGTAGCGGGGCAGCTGACATAATCATATAATTATAGTTTCTGTGCTTTGATAAACTATGCACAGGATAAGATGGCAACAATCCATGATGGGTATCTAACCAGTTGAGAGCATCCAGGGAGACTTCCTGGAAGAGAGGATTTGGAGTTGAGCTTGGTCTTAATTGAATCTTTAATGTATCTGTATGCTAAAAAGGTAGGGGTAGGGTGAGAAAGTTTGAAAACTGCTCTTATGTGTAGAATTTGCAAGCTTCTTTGGATCCATATTCAAAGAATTCTTGGAGTCGGATTGCCTTGAAATATTCATAGTGGACAATATGGGGATCTTATGATTAGCACACTATATGATATCTGTAACTAAATTCAGATATGATTTATTTAACATTTCTTTCAATATGTTTTCTCTAGTGTAGTGTACTATGCCAGTTGGTATTATCGGTATAAAATTGTTACTCATGGATAGCTCGCCTCAAGGAACTTACACATAGATATGATACTAAGTAGAAAGTGTAAGAATTAAGGTAAGTGAAACTTTTGTTACAAGAGAGAAAAATCTTTTCATCAAGCATAAAGATGAGATTAGGAAAGCTTGTTAGGAGAGGTGATGCAAGCTTGGAGGAGTAGGATCTAGAAATATAGAGATAAGGGGACAGCGTTCTAAATACTAGAGCTAGAAGGGTTCCAAGAGATGGGTAAGTCCTGTGCTTGTTAAATTTTTATTAATGTTTTATTTATTTCTGAGAAAGAGAGATACAGCGTGAGCAGGGGAGGGTCAGAGAGAGAGGGAGACACAGAATCCAAAAACAGGCTCCAGGATCCGAGCTAGCTGTCAGCACAGAGCCTGACACAGGGCTTGAACCCACGAACCACGAGATCATGACCTGAGCTGAAGTCGGATGCTCAACCAACTGAGCCACCCAGGCGCCCCTGTGCCTGTTAAATTTTAATGGACATTCACAAGTCATGTTAAAATGCAGATTGTGATTCAGTAGGTCCCTGTGGGGCTTGGGAGTCTGAATTACTGACAAGCTTCTAGGTGATGCTGATACTGCTGGTCTGTGGGCCACACCTTGAGTAGCAAGGGTCTAGTTCACATGCATTAGGATAGAAGAGGATGCTGAAGGTCAGGAAGAGACTTGTCCGTGCCACACAGCTGATTAGCATGAGAACAGCTCTCTGTTTCACATTGCGGCAGCTCAGAAAGTGTGAGACACCATGGGTTTTGGAGTCAGATTAATGTAGGCTCAATCTTGGCCCTGCTACTTACTAGGTACAAAGCCTTGGGCAGGCTATTTATCCTTTCTGTGTTCCAGTTTTCTCATTTGTAGAATACAGATAAATAATACCTACCTTGTAGAAGACTTGTGGTAAGTCAGTGATATGATTGGCAAAGAAAAAATGCACAATTGTGTCTGGCACATAGTAATAATGAAAACACATAATGTGTCTTCTCTTCCCCATTTTTGACCAAGTTAATATTGCCATCAAGGAACATGGCCTTGTCTGGATTATATCTCCCGAGGGTGTGGGCTATGCTGGTATCTAGTGATAAGGAAGGGGGGGGAGGGGAGGGAGGGCAGTTAACACTGGCTGCAAATAGGTGCTTGATTGAGGCCAAAAAAATGAAAATGAAGATTTATTTCTTCCTTCCTTCCTTTTTTTTTTTTTTTTTTTTTTTTTTTTTTTTTTTTTGGCTGTCTCTTTGGAAGAGGATTCAGGAAGATAAACATATATCCACTAATGAATTTTTTGTACATCTTTGCAATCGAGGCCTTTTAAAACATCTGCTCA
The DNA here is from genome assembly GCF_008692635.1 of Crocuta crocuta. Classification (NCBI taxonomy): domain Eukaryota; kingdom Metazoa; phylum Chordata; class Mammalia; order Carnivora; family Hyaenidae; genus Crocuta; species Crocuta crocuta. The sequence continues at coordinate 1,296,961 of NW_027532417.1, read as the reverse complement.
TTAATAGGAATGCTCAGCTAACATCACAAATATTAATGATAAAGATTTTTCTTTCTACTTTGGTGAACACAGAACTTCTCTTTTGTCTGGATCCACAATTTTTTTCAGTTTGTTTTAGCTGCTTACCTACATACCAAGAAAAACTCAATCTCATAGTTGCCAAGGAGATAATGAGAAACAATAACTTGTGAAATGTCTTCTTTAACATGAAACTTTGTTTCAAATACTAGCAAGGAAAAGGAAGGATGTTGCCAGTTTTGCCGTATAGGAGGGTTAGAATTAGTTCACGTGGAAGGTACTGAAAGTGAAAAGAAGAAAAACCGTCTGGGAGGAATTAAACCTGTTATTCGGTGCACAGCCATTGTAAGAGCTGCTTCAGAAACCTATTTAGAAATCATTGCTCTTGTATCTGAATCATTACAGAGACACCAGCATCACCCACTTCTTATTACTGCAAACATAGCAACAGTTGCCATGCTAGCAAGAGATTCGCAGCACAAACACTGGAGTCAGGAGGGAGCAGGGCGGGGCCAGCGCTGGAGTCACGGCTGGTGAACAGCGCTCAGTGCTGTCTGTACAGATTTAATTAGGCCGGTTGTTCTCTTTGGTCCCTGTGCTGTGGCCTGCCAGACATTTCAGCAGAGCAGAAGCAGTCTCAAAAGCAGCATTTTTGAGACGAAGTCTTACTTTCGGTCGTACACAAATGTCACCCCCAAAGGCAGGATCTGTATGCTTTGATGTACCCAAGAGTGGGTCTTGTTTGGGCTATGAATGGAGCGAGGGCCAGGATTTCTCTTCATTTCCAGGAATAATAATAATAGTAATAATAAAACCCTCACAAAACGCTCATCATTAGAAAGTCAGGCTATTCGTTGTCCCAATATGTCATTTCATCTAATTGAAAACTGAGAAATCTGTCACCGTTTATTTAGCAGTTTGCCTCTGGCGAATCTTTGCAGGTTCCCTCCACATGGCTGAGACTTAGTTAATTAGTATTACAAAACACTTGAAGAGGGAAGTGCACTTCGGCTCGCCCTGTGGGTTACAAGGAAGCCCATTTTAGGTTGCTAACTGGCAGTGCTGGAGGACAGAAAAGAACGTGAAAATACAGCATCAGAATAGCCATGGTGAGAGCTGCGTCTCAGTCTCTCTCAAGTGCGTGTTGTAACCTAGATATGTCACTCGCTTGCTCTTTTCATGTAAATCTTTTATACCTGGCAATGCATTCAGGTCCTTAAGACTTGAGAAAAGGTGCCAATTTTACACACATAGGGCTCTTCTCATATTTTCACTTTTATTAATTTCCCGTTTTTCATCACTTCCTCTTTCTGAAAAGAGTATTTTGGTGTCCTTTTACATTTTTCATGGAAAAGCAGTGTTTCCAACCTAGCGTGGTTTTAAACGTCAAGGAACGGAAGGAAAGGGCTGACATTTTTCACAGGCTCCTAACTTTAAGGCTGAATGCCTTTATTCAGTGTGAAATTACCAAGCCTCTCTCCTTATGACGGCAGTCAGACAGGCTGGAGGCCCCGCGTGTGGCTTGTCAACTGATTGCTAGGTGGCGCTAGAGAGCAAGGCAACTAGGCAAGAGACGCTGATAACGGTTGATTGCTCTAGGTTCACATCAGCTAAAAGGAAGTTCTTACACAGAGCTCTATCACATTGCAGCACAGACTGATTTCTAGTTCTGATGATTTGTAGGAGAGCAGCAGCATAAAATTCAGAGGACACTAGCAATCAATTTATAGTTTTCTTTCCACTTTTGATGTGTATGTGTGCACACGGGAATTGTTTGCTTATTCACTGTAGGGCTTCCTGGGTAGGGCACCTAGGGCTATGGTAAAGAGGTTTGCAAATATAAATAGATAGCTATGCCTATCGTTTGGCCCTTCATGGAAATAGTTTTACTATCCTGCAGAAGCCTTTTCCACTTTCTTTAATCTTCCCTCCTTATTAGGTGACATTTGGGGGCATAATGAGGAGGTATACTGAGTACTTTCACACCCTCATATCAACGTGAATAGCCGTATATTTTCTGTCTCGACCCCATACCCTGTGGCATTAAGAAATTTTCTGCTTTTGTTAATTAGAAAGATTTATGGGCACCTTGAAAAGATCTGAGCTTTAAAAGAAAGAGATAAAAGGCAACTGACAGGCATTATGGCACTTGCTTAGATTCTAGCTGCTCTGTTTGGCTTTTATATTTTTTCAGTGTGGACCCTTAATGAGCTTGATAGCTGACCTTCAGCAAGTGGATGTCACAAAAATTACACATCCTGTAGATGATAACTATCCTGAGAAAAAAAAAGTTTTCTTGTCCCTAGATTAGGCGAGGAACATCTTACTGTCTTCATTATACAAACAATGTGAACAAGACCCATAGAACTGGCCAAGGCAACTCTTTACACAAACTCAGAAGACACTGCTGAAGTGAGAGAGGTAGATACCACTGTGAGGCTCTGATACACACTGAGGTCTTTTGTAAAGTCTTTATATGTCATATATACTTTTTAATGTTTATTTTTGAGAGAGGGAGAGAGAGCTTGGGGGAAGGGCAGAGAGAGAGGGAGATGGAGGATCTAAAATGGACTCTGGGCTGACAGCAGAGAGCCCAATGCAGGGCTCTAAACTCACAAACCGGGAGATCATGATCTAAGCAGAAGTTGGATGCTTAACCAACTGAGCTCCCTTTATATGCCATATTTTAAACCAACAATCTTTTTTTTAAATACTTATTTTATTTTTGAGAGAGAGAGAGCACACACATGAGTGGGACGGGGCAGAGAGCAAGGGAGACAGAATCAGAAGCAGGCTGCAGGCTCCGAGCTGTCAGCCAGGAGCCCAATGCAAGACTCAACTCACCAACTGTGAGATCATGACCTGGGCCGAAGTCAGATGCTTAACCAACTGAACCACCCAGGCGCTCCTAAACGAACAATCTTTAATAAGTAAAGAGACAGTTCTGAAACCAAAGATGATACCTTTCTATTGTTCCTTGCATTTATAAATCTTAAAATTATTCCTATGTAGGATCAGGTAGAAGAGTGGGTTTATGAGTGAGAAAGTGTGGTGTTTCCTTTCATTTCTGGTAGAGACTCTTGAAACCTTCATCATTAGATAGGCTATTTGTTGCTCCAAAATGTCAGCTAAAAGATTCCTTTAAAAAAATTACAGTGAATGCAATTTACTGCTGACTAGAGAATATATAATGAAGAAAGCAAAAAAAAAAAAAAAGGCCTCATTTCACAATGTATATAATTCAATATGGGAATCATAGTAAAGTGGAATTATCCTCAAAGCTGGTCCCATGGTGTCTAGAAGGGGTTTGTCTTTTTATATGTTCTGATTGGGTTTTGTGCCTTTGAAATGTGGCCAGGGAGTCAGGCTGGTTTCCAGAAACATGATTAAACAAAATAGGGCAGGGTTAGGCGATGGCATGTGGGTGGATGAGGCAGCAGATGTGGACTTCGCTGTGTTCATGTTAGGTCTGTGTCAGTACAGACAGCTGATTGTGAAGGTCTGTTATGAGCAGGCATAAGCTGAGGTAAAGTGGCTAGTATCAGAAGTGGTGGGGGTGAGAAGGGATAGTTTCCCTCAATCACAGGTTGTACTGGCTATAGGCTGAGAGTGCTCTATGTTCCATTAGAGCTGGCAGAACTTGAGAGGTAGGTAGCTTGCTGTGGCTGACTCTGAAAGCCCAAAGGAGAGGATACAAGTTTCTCTTCAAGATGGTTCACACCTGTTGGTCAGGCTCAGTATCCAGAGACAGCATGGTGTAATGGAAACCCTACCAGCAGGCCCAGGTTCAGCTATAAACTACCATTTTCCCACTATATAGGTTCATACAAATTACTTAGGTCATTTGAATCTCAGTTTGTTTTACCCAAAAAATGGAAACCGTGAGGCCTATTTACAAGACTCAGGATTAAATGTTGTGAGGATTAAATGGCATTACTGTTTGTGAAAACCTATCATAATCATTCATTCATTCTACAAATAGGTTTTTAGCACCTACCATATGCCAGACACTGGTCTAAGGATTGGAGAGAAAGCATCAAAAAAGAAGAGAAGTTCATGCTTTCATGATATTTACAGTTAGTGTAGATACCAATGAAAAAGTAAAGGATTGGCTAAAATTGGAATTCCAGATCAATGTAAGTGTTTTGAAGCTACTGATTGCTATTGGCCTAAAGCATGAATTTTGTTGAATCACTTGTAGGGGAAATACAGTCTGGGCTCAAGCAAGGTGGGAGATCAAAAAGAAACACTGGTAGACAGCTAAAATCCTCAAAGGACAACCCCAGGGTGAACCAGAAAAAACAAAATCTACTCTGCATAAAGAGATGTGGAGGATATGTGTCCTAGTTCATCTTTGGCTGCAGGTAAAATGAAAAAAAAATTTTTAAATGAAATATTCACCTAGAGAAGGCCCATCCACAGTGCACAAAGATCCAAGTTTTAAAATAGAAATAGTAGTACATGCATTTTATGAAAAATTCCAAGTTGGAGTTTGAAAGTGGTCCTGTGGGGTTATTGTAGCTATATGATTAGCAAGAACAAACACAGAGCATCTGTGATGTCACCTATACCAAATAGGGGCAAAAAAAAAAATTGCCAGAGGAACATGAGCTCACAGTAGAAACACAAATGTCTAAATATGTGATGAAACCAGGAGCAAGAATTAGCAACAACAACAAACTACATAATTAGACTATAAAGATGGCAGATATTAGAGATTGAAAATACCAGACATTCTGATATAGAATATAAAATAAATGTGTTTGAAGAAAGAAAAAAATCAATTAAAAGTATGTAGATAAAACATGAGACTTTCAAAATTGTCACACACAACAGAATTTCTAGATATGGAATAGAAATTAGAAATCAATTGAAATAGAAATGTAATGAATAGTACAACATATTAGATCCACTTACGAAGAGAACATATCAACTGGAAGATAGATTTGAAGAAGTTATCAGAGGGCATCATAGAAAAAGTTAATGGTGGGAAATATATGTAAAGAGGTTAGGGAATGTGGAAAATAGAGTGAGAAGACCTAAAAAACTTCTGAAGTTCCTGCAAGTTAAAATGAAGACAGGGTACAAAATTATTAGAAGGGTAGTGGTGAGGAATTATCCAGAATGTATAAAAAGATGCCAGTTCACAGATTCTGGACACCCAGCAAATTCAAAGCAAGATAAATAAATGAAATCCATTACTATATGCAACATAGTTAAACTGTAGGATACCAAAGAAACAAGGAAGTTCTAATAGCAGCTGTAAATGATAGATTGAAAATAAAAGAAATAATTAGATCCACAGATGAAAGTTAACCAGCAGTAAGGAAAGTCAGAAACATGTTGAATGCATCTTGAAGGTATAGGAGAAGGGTAATTAAACACCTCAAATCCCATATTCACTAAACTTTCTTTGAAGAAAGAGGGAAAATAAAGGTGTTTTCACATGATTACCTCTAACAGAGTCAGGTTAAAGGAATTTTTAAAGATGTATTTGAAGAAAAGGAAAATGCTATAGAAGGAAAGTGTGAAATGTAAGCATAATTAATAATGAACAGTAAATATGGGTAAGTCTAAATGAACCATAGCTGGATAAAACAACAAAATACTATCTAAGATGTAGAATTAAAAAAAAATCATAATGAAACTAAAATAATGGACAGAAATATCAGATAATTCAGGAGGGACTGATTTGTAACTAAAATTCTCTAAAACCTTTTGTTTGGGAGATCTTTTATTTTAATAACAAATATATTAAATTTATAGAATTTGTTAAGATAAATATGTTAAAGTTTCTAGGGTACCCACCAAGGATGGAAAAACAGGGCATATTCAAAGAATCCAAAGGAAAAAAAACAAACAAAAAAAGCATAGGGTGAGAGAAAAAGAAAAACTAGAGAGAATAAAATAATATATTAGCAATGAATTCAGATTCTTTCAGCAATGAACATAACAATCAATATGACAAAAGGTGTATAAGAACTTTACAGAGATTATAGAATCTAACTACAAGATCTTAAAGAGCATTTAAATAAATGCAAAAATGCACTAAGTTCATGGGAAGGGAGACCCAATATCAAAAAGATGTCAGATCTTCCCATATTGATCTATAAATTTAAAATGTCTATAATCTGGGTGTCTGGCTGGCTTAGTCAGAAGAGCATGAGATACTTGACCTCAGGGCTGTGAGTTTGAGCTCCATGTTGGGTTCAGAGATTACTAAAAAAATTAAATAAACCTGAAAAAATATCTAATCAAAATCTATTTTTTGTGTGGAATATCCAAGCTGATTATAAAATTTATATGGAAGAGTAAAAATCCAAGAATAATCAAGAATAGCTAAGATGAGACATGCCCTACCAGATACTGAAACTTTAAAAATGCTACTATAATGAAAATTGTGTATTGTTGGCCTAGGGATAAACAAATATTCCAATAGGATGGAATAGAAAAGCTGAAAACAGGTCTAACTGTAGATCCTTGATGAATAAAAGAACTACTATTACAGATCAGTTGGGGAAGTGATGACTATTTTTTTCTTCTTTTTATGAAAGAAGGAAAAGAAAGTTTGCAATCATGATTTAATGTTTGTTCACCCTGTTCTCTTTATACCTGGAACACATCCCCATCTTCAATGAGACCTCTCCTATATACCTTAACTCAAAGCAATCTCTCTTTTTTCAAAACACACTAGGAATGAATTTATCAATCACTTCTCTCCTCACATAGTTCAGGTACCTCCATTCTACCCTTTTGTTCATTAAAAAGAAATGAGTAGACATTTAATACTCTGATGGTGACAGAGTGCTGTAGAAAGAGGTCTGAATGATTTGGTGGCTCATTATTTTTGGATAAGAACATATCTGAACTTGATAGGAATATAAGGGTCAAAAACTCTAAATGCTAGAATTTTACTCACTTAAAATGCAGAAATACAAAACATGGCATTCATTGACCAACTAATGATTCCTCTAATTTATTATAAATAAATACATTTAGTATTCACCACAGTTAAATTATAAGAGAGATATTATAGACATATGAATAAAAACCAAAGAAAAGACAAGTTTTTCCCTAGAAGTATTTATGAGCTAATGGAGAATAAAAAAATAAAGAATTGTAAGACAAAATCATGTAAGTGCACGGAGTGGCACAAAGTGCTGTGGTCCATGGGTAAGACATGGGTGGTAATGGGATAGGCCCAGAAAATCTTCCTTTATGATTAGTGATTAAGCTGATTGAAATATTACTGAAGGCTTATTAATACTTTGACAAGATTGGAGGATGTTAAGGTTAAAAAATATAGGATATGGAGATAGGTTAACAGTAGGTTCAACACAGGGTATGTACAGGACATAGTAGAACTCCTAGTTTGTCTAACAGTGTGCTTTACTGGGGATGCTATTGCTATTTTGTACAGGATAATCTTTTCTTAAAAGTTTATTTTGAGAGAGAGAGGGAGAAAGAAAATTCCAAGCAGGTTCCACACTGTCAATGCAGAGCTTGATGTGGGGTTCAATCCCACAAACGGAGAGATCATCACCTGAGCTGAAAACCAAGATTCTTGGTTTTCTTTAACCAACTGAGCCACCCAGATCCTTCTGAACAGAATAATTCTTTATTTTGTGGAATTGTCCAAAACACTGTAGGAAGTTCAATACTCTGGTCCCAACTAAACACTGGTTGTACCTCCTTAGTCACTGGGACTACCAAAAAGTGCCTCACAAAGATCCAAAATTTCTAGAATGTATTTGAGAAGAGAAGAAATGACCGTATCACTCTCTGCCTAGAATCATTGGATTATACAATACTTGGTAGGATTCCAGGATGACATAATTTCACTTAATTTTAAAGGTAATGGAGAATTGTTGGTGGTTTTAAAGTGATGATATAATGGGAGTCCTACAGAAGAAAGGTTATGCTGGCAGTAGAGGGTTAAGTGGATTAAGGCCAGAGGGAAGCCAGAAGGGAAGAGAAGTTAAAGACAATGGAAGCAGAATGGTCATGTCAGACATACAGACTGGACTGGGGATTAACTGTGTGTGTGTGTGTGTGTGTGTGTGTGTGCGCGCACACACGTGTGCACATGTGCGTGAGAGAGAGAGAAAGGGTTGGAGCCAAGGGTTATATGACATCATAAGAAAACTCATGAAGGTGAGAGAGGCAAAGTAGGAGGAGCTGAAAGTGCTCATGAGCACAGTGTTGAGATTGCTGATTGTGGTGAGCTGGTGAGAGAAATAAATTGGGGATGAAATGGGGATGAACAAAGGCATGAAAGAGCACATTCAAAGAGACTGAAGGAAGGTTCAGTGCAAAGAAGCATGTAGGAGAGGTGGTAGATGAAAAAGGGAGTGTTGACCTTTACTGATAGGGAGGAGATGCTATTGCTTGTACTTGATAAACATTCTGCTCCGTAACAGCAAATGGCCACACTCTTCTCATTGCTCTCCTTTTCTTTATTTTCCCCATTCCTCCCAGAAACATCAGTTTCAGGGTGCTATCATCTTACACAATTGCTGCATTCTGGAAAAACTACGTGTAAATTAAAATTTTATAACTTACATTCAACTTTTATAAGTTGAATTGCATTCCAAGTGCACTTAGTAAGCTTTCTTTCTATTTAAAGGAACCCTTTGATGGACCCTTTCGTAATGTGAAAAATTAACTCCAAATGTATCTGTTTTACAGTTGCCGTCCCTGAATCTTTGGTTTTCTTCTCCTGGACAGCTAACTAGGTCATGGCGTTCTATTCTCAGAGCCCAGCCCCTCACAAACACTAATTGGTTTTCGCATCTGAAAGGTTGTGTATCACTTTGTCATTTCTAAATTTACATGATGTAATCCAAGTACAAAATGGGAGAGATTTCATACCCAGTGGGAGGAGCAAGTGCCACATGCTTAGCTTTCCAAATATATCTAGAGACAAAATATTTTAAAAGAGGCAGTACTTCAGGAGCGCCTTCCTCAATCTCAGATTTCAGCAATTTGTGGTTTCAGTAGGAATTGGCAAATCCCTATTACCTGGGGAGAAAATATCTGACAACTTCTCACCTTGAGATTGATTTTATGAAGAACAACAATAATCATTAAAAACAAATATGCAAAGGAACAACAACCAAAGCCCCCACCAAATCATGCATTGTAAAAGTACAGGCTATGAACTTCATTACCAAAAATTGAAAAATAAACACACCATCTTAAAGACACTGTTGAGGGCTGTGAGGCCCAGAATTGGGAGCATACATTAGTTAGGACTACACCATTCTTTTAAAAGCATTTGCCAGGCTAAAAATTAATGAGTTAGGACGCTTGTCAGATCAGCACTTCCTAGCACACTGCAAGGATTTCTGGGAGAGGCCACACAGGTAGTCAATCTTCAAAGAGGTATCCTTTGGTTACAGCTGCTGGGTCACCTCTGCTCTCACTTGCCCCTCCTGTTTATCCCCTTGGTTGTATTGCCTTCCCCCAGAGTGACTGACAGGTTAGCACTGTAGCATTCTCTTCCAGCGTGCTTCTCATACTTGGAGATATATTAGAATCATCTGGGAGATTTTACAAGCTTCTGATGGCTGGGTACCACCCCCATGTGTTTTGGTTTAATTAGTCCTGGGCATTGGTACTTGTAAAGGTTCCTCGGGTGATTCCAATGTGCAGCCAGAGTGGAGAGCCACTGTCTTCCAGGCTGTTAAACTCCTGGCCCTGCTGGGCTTACTCCATCAGTCCCTGTATCCTCGGGCTCTTTGACTTTAAGGACCTATTGATCTCTGGTCTCACTAGCTCTGTCTTTCATATATAAAAGCTGAAAAGGCAGGCTTAGGAGAAGTAGCTGAATTCGTTCCCTGACTGACTTCCAGAAGAAGCTGGAAGAAGTCCAGCAAATACAAGTATTGGCAAAAAATATCAAGCTTCTGAAAAGGGCCACCTCCTGTGCCAGAGAAATTCAGAAAGCACAAAGGAGTCTTAGGTGTGAATTCCAGCTCTGCCTCCATAAACTCAGAAAAGTGGCTTAGCCTTTCTGTGCCTCAGTTTCCTCATCTGTAAAATTGGAATACCTACCTCCTGAGGCCACTCTAAAATAGCACCCAGCATGCAGTACGCACTCAACAGTGATAGGTATATAAGCGGAAAGCACAGAAAAATTAAAGCTTCTTCATTATGTTCAAAATTAATAACAATTATGATTTATTGAGCCAGTTATCCAATTATTTATCTATGAAACAGATATTTATTACGTATCAACTTTATGTCAACCATGCTGCTAAATACTAGGGGTAGAGTTATGAATAAACAGACATGATTTCTACCTTAGTAAAACTGACAGCTTAGCTAAATAAATGCTTTACCTATTTCTGTAGTTGATTTCAAGCAGTCTAGAGACCAAACTTGCTGAAGGGATAGTACAACCAACACACTGACGTTCAATGCACCCTCACAGAACCCTCACGTCCCTACACAGGATGTACTATGTTGTTATGAGAAACCTGAACCAAGTAGAGAGACAAAGACTTAACAGAATTCTGTAACAGTTGTGACGGTCCAGAAAGGTAGAAGAAACCTTATGAGAATATCAAAAGGAACATCTCAAAAAACCTGATGGGTTTTTTCCACCTCATTTGGGCAGTTTATTAGCAGTGGTATATTTCTCAGGGTCTTGAAGGCCAGAGAAGCTGTGTTCCCTCTACCTCCAACTCATCCTATTGGGAGTGCATCTGCACCTCCCATGGTGTGTAGCTGTCTCTGTATTGTAAGTTGTGTGGCTTGCCCACATTCCCGGAACCTGTATTTTTTACTTGGGTCTACCGGCATCTTTTAATCGATCACTCACTCCCGTGAATAGTGCCTCTCACAATAACAATCCTAATGGCTGGCGTTATTATCTCTATTTTATGTATAAGACTTAAGAAATTGCCCAAGGTCATTGGGCTGGTAAATGGCAAAGCTGAGCTTGAACTTCAGGTCTGTAGGACTCCACAACTCATCCTCTTAACCTCTGCCTCAAAGCAGACATACTTCAGGTGATTGTGCTTTGGAAATATCAAAATCTGACTTTTCAGAGAATTAACTTTAAAACCGCGAGCAAAGAATAAGAAGAGCAGATGGAACTAGAAGACGATGCTGTGACTGAACCTAATCTAATCTTGGCCTATGGGCCCCTTATGAAATTTTATAAGAGACTGGGATCTAATAAAGAATTGTGTCCATTTTGGCTGGTTATCAATCAAACCTGCTGATACTTAATTTTATGACATTCTGTAGATTAAAGGCTTCATGATTCAGAGTCCCATCTCTTCATAGCTGCAGCTGCCACTCTTTTGTTAGACCTACAATATAATAACTATAGCTAAAAAAAGCAACATTAGCAATTTGCGTATGGTATAAGATCCTTGCTAACTCCAGATAATCCTTCTTCACCTTCAGGACAAAAATTCTTACTCTGATGATGGAGAGTGTGAGTGAGTATGTAGGCATTTATACGTGTGCCTGAGTATCCATGTAGAGTAGCTCACTTGTACATGCTCGGGAGCTCATGCAGAAGAACAGATATTTTAAGCCAGTTCTTTTCAGATTTCCATGGGTTGCAGTGTATATGCAGTAGGGTATCCATTCAGCTTGCAAGTAACTGCCTTTTCTGTTCTCCATCCAGAACAGGGGTCCCTGACAGCCATGTTTATATTAATGAAATATGACCCCACTGCCACTCCAATCACAGTTGCTTACACCAGCAGTGGCCATTTGATCCAAAAAAGGCCAATCACATTCTCACTCATGGCAGACTCCATTTATTCCTAATTCATTATGCTTTCTGGATCTATGCCCTTTGCCATGTGACTTTTCAGTTCCTTCTACTAGGAGCTGAGTATACATACTTTCTCTCCCTACAGGATGTTGGACTCAGCTATGTGACTTCCCCTTAGAGCTGGCCCATAGAATGCCATAGGATGCAACCTGAATGCAGGCTTTAAATGGGCATGTGAGGGGCGCCTGGGTGGCTTAGTCGGTTAAGCGTCCGACTTTCGCTTGGGTCATGATCTCGCGGTTCGTGGGTTCGAGCCCCGCGTCGGGCTCTGTGCTGACTGCCAGCTCGGAGCCTGGAGCCTGTTTCAGAGTCTGTGTCTCCCTCTCTCTCTGACCCTCCCCTGCTCACGCTGTCTCTCTCTCTCTCCCTCTCTCCTAGAAATAAATAAAAATTAAAAATAAATAAATAAATAAATGGGCATGTGAAACTGGATCTGTCCTCTTGAGTTCCTAGCCCTTGTCCATGAGAAGAAAATGTCTCAGGTAGCTGCTGGCCTGAGGACAGGGAAAGACATGTGGAACAGACCTGGATAAAACCTGTGCCAGAGTCAAGCCCACCTACAAGCAGTTCAGACACATGAGCAAGAAATAAATGCTTATGATTGCATATTGTTGAATTTTGGTATGTATTTCAAAGAGAATTATTGTGGCACTACATAACTGATATATCTCTCCTTAAAACTTTACAATTAAGTGGAGAGAGGAAAAAGACCATCTATTGGGAGGAACTGACGCATGTAAATGGTAGAGTTTGCTATGGAAGAATGTCGAACTTTTTTTCCTCTCTTTGGACTTGCTCCTTTAGTTAAGTTTCTCTTCTTTTGCATTTTTTTTTAGGTAAAGTTCATATACAATTAACCATTTTAAGGTGAACAATTCTGTGGCGTTTAGTACATTCATAGTGTTTTACAATAACCTCTGCCTAGTTCAAAAATATTTTCATCACCCTGAAACAAAACCTTATACTCATTAAGCCTTTATTCCTAATTTCCCCTGCCCCCTAGCCTCTGGCAACTACCAATCTGATCTTTGCTTTTTATTTTTTTTATTATTATTTTTTTAATGTTTTATTTATTTCTGAGAGAGAGAGAGAGAGAGAGAGACAGCATGAGCAGGGGAGGATCAGAAAGAGAGGGAGATACAGAATCTGAAGCAGGCTCCAGACTCTGAGCTGTCAGCACAGAGCCTGACACGGGGCTCGAATCCACAAACTGTGAGATCATGACCTGAGCTGAAGTCAGATGCTTAACTGATTGAGCCACCCAGGTGCCCCTGATCTTTGCTTTATAAATTGATTTACATATTACCTATTATGGACTGAGTTGTTTCCCTCTCAGAATGCAGAACTTTTGGTGCTCAGATCCTCAAAGCTGTTTCTTGGTTGCCACACAAGGAATCCTTCCTTGGATTCCATAAGATAACCACAAAATACTTTCAATAAATTCCCTTTGTTGCTGTAGCTAGATAATTCTTACTTAAGCTAGAGTTAACTGCTATCACTTGAACCTTAGAAATACCAAACTAACAAATAATAAAATTTCTATTTTTTGGTCCCATAATATTAATATAATATTATAAGAAAAATGGGCTAAAAGCTCTTACTTCAAAGTTTGGCATTCGGGTGGTAAATCCCCTATTGATAATAACCAAATCAGTTGACCATTTTGATGAGATTATGGAATTCATCTGGAATGTGAGATTGTTGCTTAGATTGCTACTCACCTTTGGGACCAGGCAGCATAGGACCTTGCATTTAGAGCATATTCCAATTCAAAACGACTCCGTAAAGCTGCCACATGGCTCCGGCCAGGTGCTCCACGACTCACCAGGCAGTCAGAAGAAGAGGAAGGTGAGAGAGACCCACTGCTGTTACTTGATGCAGGAGATATCAGCTGAGTGAAGAAGGGGTAGTTTCAATCCTTTAATAAAACCAACAGGCTTAGGGCATAGAATAAGAATATAGATTTATTTTAACTTTCTATTCTAGGATTTCTCATTTTTAATTTCTATTCATCTCAGCTTGCTTCTGACTTTTCCTATCGGCCTCTGATGGCAACACATGGCTATCTTAATTTACTTTTTTGACCCAGTTCTATGCTGAGAGCTGGCCCTTTAAACTTACACTCATCTTTCAGAAAACATGGTAGGCTCAAATCAGATTCATAAAATAGATATTTAGAAGGTTATTATTTCATAGCTAAAAGATTACATTTTTCACTCTGGTGATAAGATTCATGGCAGAGTTCCTTTAAATTGTAGCTTAAAATTATCTCCTTTATATGAAATTATTTCCTTTACATAAAATGAATTTACACATTTTTCCAAGAATACATCCATTTTATAAAATGAAGGATGCTTTAGTGTCTGGCAAGCATAAAGACTAAAGAGAGTTGTTGGGAGAGAATTTTTAAAAATAGTTACAAATAGTTAAGTGTAGCTATAAAATAGAAGAGTATTGAGGGAAGAAAATGAGGAGAAATGAGAGAAAAAATAGGAGAGTAGTTTTCTTGAATTTCTGACGACCTTGCTGTTTATGCACTTTACCTAACCCAACTGAGAACATTAGTGCTTTGACATTATAATTTCATAAGACATGCAGACAGTAGGTTTTGGTTTAAAAATATAATGTATGTAAATTCTAGGCTCTTCACAGTAGCCAAGACATTTCTAAGTAAAGCTCTGAGAATCATGTGATATCAGTGTTGAAATGAACCTTCAAACTCTTCAATGATTGAATCTTTCTGTGACTCCTTTTTCAAGTTAGCTATGCAAGTTGATGGGGAGCCTCCAGTGATGGGGAACTCACTGCCTCCAGATCTGTGCATTTATCTTAGGACAGATCTGACAATTAGAAATAAAGTTCTTTCTCATAAAAAAACTGAAACCCTAATTATACTTCATTTCCATCTGGTGGCCCATAGAAACAAGGCCAATCCCTTTGCCATGTTATCATTTTTCAGCTGTTTAAAAAACAGCTCTTGGACTCATCCTAATTTTCTCTTCTCTGGGACAAGCATCCCTGGTTCCTCTAAGTGGTTCTCACATACATGATTTTCAATCCATTCATCAATCTGATCTCTCTTCCCTAAAATTGGTGTTCCAGTGATAACTATCCTTTTAAAAAGACATAACTGGTACTATTTTGTTTGGCCATCTCAGAAGAGAGGAGAATAATCCCATCCTTTATTCTGTAGCAAAACAGCTACTTCACATTCTAACTCTCAAAGAGCTTATTGTCCATTAATGTTCATGATGCTCCTAAACCATATCTCCACCATTTGATATTCTTACTATTGTTTCTTTGACCCTGGTGTGTGATGTTATACTTATTCATGTTAGACATGTCCTTTAATTTTATCTTCAAAGATATGGAGTTCCACAGACCAAGCCCCTTAAAGCTGATTCTGGTCCATTATTTAGTGTGACCCAGTCCAGCAAGTTCTCTTGCATATAGTTATTCATCTTCTCTACAAGGGGAGATTTTGCTAAGAGGCTCAGTCAGTATAAGAAGACAAACTGGTTTAGGAAGTCCTACCGTTGTCTGTTTCTGGAATCTGCTTTTTCAGCTAATTGGATATATCCCCAGGCTTGGGGCAGTTTTTCCCTGGGAAACATGAAGTTTCCAAGTGAGAATTCCACTTGGAACTCAAGCCTTAAAAGTGTCTCTCAATAGTCAAGGCCTCTGGCAGATGCTCTTGTTGGTAGGGGCTGCTGAAGCCCCACCAAATACACTCCTATTTCTCTCTGGTTTGTATGTTTCAGGACCAAAGAGAAGGGAGTTGAAGTTTAATGTCCAAAGACTGATACTACCTACATACAAGGCTTCCTTTTAAGGAGTTCTGGTAAAGAGACATGAGACAGAGCCATTCACTCCAGGCTTCAGGTGAAGACCTGGAACCCTTTCCCGATAAACTGGGTTCTAATGACTCTATGTTGAAGTATATTTTGGTTGGGGGGGCGTTTGGGGGGAACTGGATGGTTCCACTTTGGGATTTAGCTGTGCAGTCTCAGGTTGATGCCATTTCCTCCATTTTGCCCCTTCCCTTCTTATGCACATGTATATGTGAGCCTATATGTGTGATGTCTACCCCCCTCTCTTGCAGCACTCATTTGCATTGGGAATATATTATTATTTTTGAATTAGTGCTCATGATTTAGCTTCCTTGCTTATTTTCAAATGCTATCTTCTGACCAGGTGTATAGAAAATTAAGGCAATTAGAGAGAAAATTAAAGCAAACAGCTCTTTGATATTAAGGGAAGAAAATTCCATTAGCCTGATTACCAACATATATCACTTTATACAACATATGTGTGGTATAAAAGCAATGCATCCCAATTAATTTATGCATTAATTTTAGTGGTAAGTTTCCCTTTCTTATTGAGCTTAAATACATAGTGGCTTAAAATTTAATTTATGTTTCACTGTATGTAGGAACTTTTGTATAGAAAAAGTTGATTTAAACAATTAACTTCTAATATATTTGCATGCACTTGCAAGCAAGCAGGGGAGGAGTAAAGGAGAGGGAGAGAGAGAATCCCAGGCAGGCTCTATTGATCTCACAAACCATGAGATCATGATCTGAGCTGTAATCAAGAGTCAGATGCTTAACTGACTGAGCCACCCAGGAGTCCCTACTGTATTTTCAAATTTTTATATATTAATTTTTAAAGCTGGGCATACCTGTGACCATTTGCCTGACTGATTATTTGTTGGAAAGGCCCAGATTCATGCTGGATTTGTTTTTGTCCCTATAGATTCAGTCAGTCCACCCTAGAAACTTAATGAACAGGTTAAAAATAGGAATGAAGTTATGGACTTTTATACCTACTGTCTTTCTAGAAGTACCATCTTACCTATTGCCCAACACCCTTGGATACTCACGACTTTTTTATGGACATATTTCAGAAGCTAAAGTTCTTACCTCAATGTTGCAGAGACACTCTTCTAACTTGGTAACAACTTCAGAAAATTCGGGTCTTCCCTGTAAATAAAGAAAAGACTTTTTTCCCCCAAAGAATAAAGGGGAGGCAACTCTCTTTCGATTTTAAAATTGGGTATTTGCATTTGTAAAGAATGAGATTAACAATAAAGTATATTTTTATTTAAAATACACTTGTATTGAAGTGTTAATTGAATGTTCATTTGCTGTTCAGGGAGGGATGTTGAGTCTCCTTCTGATAAGAGTTTTAAGTCAGAATTTGCAACTACATTCAGATAATGAAATAGTGGAATAGCTTTAATTAGCTTTGCATGCTTTTAAATGGCAGGTTTTCCTCTTCAAAATGAAATAATAAAAGTGAATACTAAAAACTGTTAACTATCTCAGTGCCTTATAATATACTGCACAATGTGTCTATAGGAAAAGAACGGCTAAAACAGATTTTATAATTAGCTTCATTTTTGAAAATGCCACCTCAGATTCAAAGCTAAGATCAATAGAAACCTCATGACTATGCCCGATTTTAGGGTTAAGATAAGCTTTTTGTATTTAAAAAAACACTATCATTAAAGACATTGTTCGTTATGAACTTCTGTGTCAGATGAGTCTGCTTAAACATTTAGTGTATTCTGATTATATTCCAAACTTTGTTCCAGTTGTTAGGGATACAAAGATGATTATGGATCTATGAAAAAAACTCTGGGAATTTCAGAAAGTATTGTTCTCTTTGGAAGAAATTATATACCTCCTTTTGTCAGATCCTAGGGACTATATAACCTATCATTTCTCCTTTATGAAACTTTTACTGCCAGGAGGTGGATAGCCCAATTTAACATTCAGGTGCAGTAACCACCTAATTTAGATTCTTAGTAGAACAGTTTCTCCCTTAATATGTAGCCCTCCCCTGAGGACACTGCTTCCCTCAGAGCCCTCTCAAGTGGAAGCTGTTTTATCTTGCATATTTCTGGTACCTCTAGGTTAGTGGGGGTGGTGATAGGGTGAGTAGAGTTCTGGGTCTTCCTGACTGGTCCTGCAACTTCCGAATGGTTTCTCCTCTAAAAACCACCAGTTCATCAAGCTCTCCCACCACTCATTCTCCCCCATTTTTTGAAGGCTTTAGTGTTTGGCTCCCTGCCATGTGAACACTACTTAGCGCTTTTACTATCCATGCAGCTCATCATTACAATGGGTTCCTGACCTCTGGGTTCCTTTCCTTTTCTGCCTTGATCTTATTCCACCTTCCTGGTAGGTAGTCACATAGCTCCCTAGGCCCTGTTACTAACAAGGTCTGCAACCCTTTAATGTCTTAAACCTGTCAATTTCCATCAGATCACTATCTAGATTCTATCTCTTTTTGTTCTTGCTTACTTCTTCTGGAACCCTGACTCCAACAATTGGTAGCCACACAAACCATCTTAACTGCTTTAAAAAACCAACTGTTTATTGTGAACATATTAGAGAACAATTCAATAAACCTTCATGTATATATCATTCAGCCTTAAAAACCATGTTTTTGCTAATATTGTTCTATGGACATATATATGTCCATATCTATCTTCCNTTTTAATAGTTTATTGTCAAATTAGTTTCCACATAACACTCAGTGCTCATCCCCACAAGTGTCCTCTACCTACCTACTTTTTATCTAATCTATCTCCCCTATTTTTGGTTCACCTTAACACTTTTTCACTGTCATTTACTCACCTTGTTTTTTCTTAGATTTCACTGGCAATCATAATCACTCTCTTCCATATAGCCTCAACTCCTTTGACTTATCATGGATGTCATACAGTATTGGGAAATATCCCAATCTTGACTGAATCCATCCTGACTGGATTTATTTCAAAAGCATGTCCTTCTAGGGGCGCCTGGGTGTCTCAGTCGGTTAAGCATCCAACGTCAGCTCAGGTCACCATCTCATGGTTCGTGAGTTCAAGCCCTACATCAAGCTCTCTGGTGTCATTGCAGAGGCTGATTCAGATCCCCTGTCACACCCCCTCTCTCTCTGCTCCTCATCTGCACATGTGTGCATGCTCTCTCTCTCTCTCTCTCAACAATAAATATTAAAAAAAAAAATTTCCCTCTAACCTCAAGTGGACCCTCAGTACTGCCTAGGGAGCATATTACACATTTTTAGCTCACTCACTCTCACGCTCCAGAAACCTATTTTGTACCTTCTCTTCTTTCCTTAAACATCTACATTGACCACTCACCAATGTCTAAATTCACATAATTTGCCTTCAGTCCCATTTTTATGGATGGATTTTGCCTGATTCTATCTGAGGCCAATTCCTTCACTGTGTCCTAATTCTTATCCCTGCTAATCTCCTCAAGGGTATTGCTCTAACAATTCTCCCTTCTACTTTTTTTTTGCCTCACCAATGTTCCTTTTCTTTTATTTAGTCCCATCAACATACAGACATCCTATAAATTCTTCCATCTTAAAAACAAATAAGCAACAAAATAAAACTCTTGGCTCTACTTCTTCCTCAGGCTACTACTCTGTTTTCTCTATTCACCAAAATTGCTCTAAAGAATTGCCTACATTTGCAGTCTTGTACTTTCTTCCTTCCATGTGACCTCCGCCCAAATCAGGTTTTCTCCTGTGACACTCTGCTAACCTTGCTCTTGTTTAGGATACAAAGACCTGCTTCCACATTGCTAAATTCAAAGGTTAAGTAAGGTTAAGTTTCTTTTTTACAATGTTTTATTTATTTCTGAGAGAGAGAGAGAGAGAGAGAGCGTGAGCAGGGGAGGGTCAGAGAGAGAGGGGGATACAGAATCTGAAGCAGGCTCCAGGCTCTGAGCTAGCTGTCAGCACAGAGCCTGACATAAGGCTCGAACCCACAAACTATGAGACCATGACCTGAGCCAAAGTCGGATGCTTAACCGACTGAGCCACTCAGGCACCCCCAAATGTTAGGTTTCAAAGCTCAACTTACCTGGCACTGCATTAAATACAGATAATCATTCATTTATTCCTGAAACATTCTTTAATCAGATTTGAGGCTACTAGTTCTCACTATTTTTCTCTTCCCTCACTTGCTCTTTCTCAGTCTCCTCTGTTAGTTTCACTTTTCCTCTTTATCTTTAAATTCTGGATCGCACCAGGACTCAGGCTTTGGGTCTCTTCTCATCTATCTTTAGAGTTAACTTGTTGAGGATTTAATTCTGTCTCATGGCTTTAAAAAACAACTCCCAAATATCTATATCTAGCCCAGTACACTCCCTTAAAATCTAAATTCACATATGCAATTTCTTATATTTATAGTCTTCCCTACTTCAGTAAATGGCAACTCCATCCTTTCACTTACAGAGGCCAAAAACCATAGACTAATCTCTAATTTCTCTCTTTGTCATACTCTTGCTTCTAATCCACCAGCAAATCATATTCATTCTGCTTTCAAAGGGTATCCAGAAACTGAATGGACAGAAAGCATTTATCGCAGATCAACCCTACCCCAGACAACAGTAAACTTTGGACTAAATGTAAAAGATAGCTAGCTACTTGAAGGCAGAATAGAGGGAACAAAAGCTGGTAGATTCTGGAGGAGAGTCACTTAGAAAAAAGGAAGGGCATGTAATAAGTTTTCCACCTTTTCATTTTTTACAACACTTACCCTAAGGGCAGCCCTCATCTACATCTTAAAGAACAATGAAAATTCTTAGGAAGGCCTGCAGGCTTGCTTTCTTTAAAAAACAGAAGATAAAATTCAGGGCAATCAAAGTTTCTTAGCTATCGTTTTATAACAAGTTATCACAAATTTCATGGCTTAAAACAACACCCATTTACTATCTTACAGTTTCCATGGGTCAGGAGTTGAGTGAAAAATAACTGGGCCCTTTGCTCAGAATCTGATTAGACTAAAATCAAGGTGTCAGCTAGCACTATGATTCTCATCTGAGTCTCAAGTCCTCTACTAAACTCACTGGTTATTGAAGAATTCATTTCAGGGACATCTGGGTGGCTCAGTTGGTTGAGTGTCTAACTTTGGCTCAGGTCATGATCTCAAGGTTTGTGGGTTCAAGCCCAGCATCAGGCTCTGTGCTGAGAGCTCAGAACCTGGAGCCTGCTTTGGATTCTCTGTCTCCCTTTCTCTGTGCCCCTCCTCTACTCTTTCTCTGTTTCTCAAAGATAAATGTTAATTTTTTTTTTTTTTTTTGTAAATTCATTTCCTTGTGGTTGTATGACTCAGGTTGATGTTTTCTTGCCAATAGTTTAGGGATGACTCTGCTTCTGGAGAATGCCCACAGTTTCTTGCCACATGGTCTCTATAAGCAGTTCACAACATGGCCATTTGTTTTCTTCCTGGCCAGCAAGGACATGTTTTTCTTCTTCCTCTGTGACAACTGGAGAAACATTCTCTGCTCTTAAAGGGCTCATCTGATTAGATCAGGCCTACCCAGGATGATTTTCCTTTTGCCATATGAAAAAAACATAATTATAGGAGTAATATTTCATCATATTTGTAAGTTCTGCCCATATTTAATGGCAGGGGATTATCCCTGGCACATATACCAGGGGGCAAGGATCATGGTGACAATCCTAGAATTCTGCTAGAAAATGAGGGGAGATCCTGGAAGAAAAGAGTCTGAGAAAGGGAGCCCCAGAATCTGCATATAAACTGTTTAAATCTCTGGCTGATCTCTGGACCACATACGCACAAGGCCAACTAAATAGCTCGGGTAGGTTTAAAGAAATGGACTGAGTTAGATCTTTCACTTGATGCAGGGCATTGTTCTTACTATTTTCTCGGACTAGGATTATCTAACTCTTATTCTCTGCCTGTAGAAATCCTCTGCCCTCTTCAAGGCCCAACTCACAAGATACATCCTTTTTTAAGTGTCCAAGTGATTCCAAAAAATAACTTTGTGACACTGTTTAGATTTATTTCATTCTTCCTTGTGTTATAACTAAGTATTTACATGTTTATGTCACTAGCAAGAAAGTGCTTTAAGAATAAACAATGGCTTATTTATTCCTGATTACCTAGCATGTCCCATTCCACAGGGTAGCTTGTTTGAGCTCAAATTTGTTACATCAAATTACATGATGATAATATAAAGATTTTCCATCCTCTACCACTCTTTTTCATCTAAACCATCATCATCTCTTTCATGTAGTATTATAATTGTCTTGTAACTACTTTTGCTGCTTCTGTTCTTTGCCTGTGAAAAGCATTCCCAATGTGATAGCCAATCTATAGCTAACATAATGCTCAACGGTGAAAAACTCAAATGCGTTTCCTCTAAGATCAGGGATAAGACAAGAAAGCCCACTCTTGCCACTTTTATTCAACACAGTATTTACTGGAAGTCCTAGCTAGAGTAATTAGGTAAGAAAAAGAAATAAAAGGCATCCAAATTAGGAAGGAAGAAGTAAAGCTGTCACTATTGGTAGACGGCATATTACATTTAGACGGCATGATAGAAAACCTTTGAGACTCCAACAAAAAAACTGTTAGAACTAATAAACAAATGCAGTGAAGTTGCAGGATACAAAACCAAATATACAAAAATTGGTTACATTTCTATGCACTAATAATGGATGATCAGAAAGAGAAATTAAGAAAACAAAACCATTTTAATTACATCAAAAAGAATAAGACACCTAAGAATAAATTTAACTAAGGAGGTGAAAGCTCTGTACACTGAAAATTACAAGATGTTGATGAAAGACATTGAAAAATATACAAATGTAAAGATATTCTGTGCTCATGGATTGGACAAATTCATATTGTTAAAATGCCCATACTATGTAAAGCAATCTATGGATTCAGTGCAATCCTTACCAAAATTCCAAAGGCATATTTCCGTGAAAATAGAACAAATGATCCTAAAATCTGTATGAAACCACAAAACACTCCAAACAGCCAACACAATCTTGAAAAAGGACATAGCTGGAGACCTCATGCTCCCTGATTTCAAACTATATTACAAAGCCAGAGTAACCAACACAGGAGCCTAAACAGTCATGTAAAAATGTACTAAAGGGGTGCCTGGGTGGCTCAGTCGGTTAAAGCATCTGACTTCTGCTCATGTCATAATCTCATGGTTTGTGGGTTCAAATTCTGCATTGGGCTCTGTGCTGACAGCTAGCTCAGAGCCTGGAGCCTGCTTCAGATTCTGTGTCTCGCTCTCTCTCCAACCCTTCCCTGCTCATGCTGTCTCTCTCTCTCAGAAATAAATAAAAAAAACATTAAAAAAAATAAAAATTAAAATGTACTACAGATCAAGTAATGTCACTCATAAAAGGCTCCAATTACACCTCTTATGTTCATCTGTAAGGCACCATAGCCTGCCCTTGTGACTGCCTGACCTTCTCTTCCTATTGTGTACTTGGTCACATTGATCTCCGCAGGCCAAACACAGTGGGCTCTCATGGATTTTTGCTTTCAGCATTCTATCTACCTGAACTGACCAGCACCTTCACCTCCTCCAGGTCTTTGTTCAAATGCTACTTTATCAGAGTTTTGCCTTGTTCCATATTTAGAACCCCCAAGCCAGTGCTCTCTGCTCCCTTTTTTGCTTGATTTATTTCATAGCTCTTATTACCAGATGACTCAATATCTAGTTTCATATTTCTTTATTTGTTGTTTATACCCCTCATAGAATGTCTGTCCCAAGAGGGCAGAGACTTACTGTTGTCACTATAATATCTCCAGTGCTGTTAGCAGTGTCCAGACTACAAAGGCATTTGATAAACACTGTTGAACAAATGACAGAATTAATATTTTATGTTTTATTTACATTTTATTTAACTCTCAAACTATGTTATCATGTAGAGAGTTTTTATTATAAAATGTGCTTCATGTTCTCTACGCCCTAAATCAGTCACAGAATACATTATAAATAAATAGGCTTTTGGGAATATTATATCCAAATGATGTTAGCATTTCATTGGAGGCTTAAAAAAGCATAAAAATAATGGTAGGACTTAAAATTTATTAAACACTTAGGGTATTCTATTTAATTTTTCAATATACCCCGTAATTTAGATATTTGTTGTTATTTCTATTTCAAACATGAAAAGGCAATAAAAAAAAAGAAGTAATTTACCTAAGATACTATAGTCAATAAATAGCAGAGCTGAATTCAAAGCTAGGTAGAGCTTGTGATCTTAATGCTCCTCCAGACTCCTTTTCTAAGTATGGCATCTAAATCTGTAAAGAATAATTTGCTTGTACTTATGTAAGATTAAATGCCTGAGATTAACTTCTGCATCCAAGAAGAACACTGTACAGAGAATTAAAAGATGTGAGGCTAAATACCGAAGAGCTATGTGACTTTAGATAGTTGATTAACCATTCAGAACTTTAGTCTTTCAGCCTCGAACTGAGTTGCAGAGCTAAAGGAATTAAATAAGGTAATGTATGAGCAGAAAGTATTTTACAAAGTAATTTAATTCTTAAATAATATGTACTAATGCATGTGCCCTGGATATGAGCTCTCTAAAATTTATGGCCAAATGCTTTAAAAGTTTGGTTTAAATTATACACAAATTAAGAATTCTAGCTATTTATCTGGCATCTTGTGAGAACCCAGGGTGCTCATTAAATAGCAAAAATCACCCAAATGACTCTTGAGCTCACTGTCCTGAAAGCATGGATGATAAATGCCAACATCATGATGTGTCTGCTCTCTCCTTTCAGGTGGATGGCTCATACTCTTTGCCATAATGCTGTGGCGGGGGGCGGCCTGCCCTGCATCCTGTGTGGTGTGCGCCAGAGATGTAACCCTCTGTCACCAGCTAACCTATATAGTAGGTAATAAAATCACTAACTCTTAAAAAAAAAGTGGTAAGTGTATCTGGCAAATCCGTTGCCATGGCTTTCATTTACACAGAGTGCTCTCTGGGCTCAGCCTGAAAG
Organism: Crocuta crocuta; assembly: GCF_008692635.1. Taxonomy (NCBI): domain Eukaryota; kingdom Metazoa; phylum Chordata; class Mammalia; order Carnivora; family Hyaenidae; genus Crocuta; species Crocuta crocuta. The sequence continues at coordinate 1,272,335 of NW_027532417.1, read as the reverse complement.
AGGTAAATTTTTAAAGAGCAAGCCTTTCACCATGACTCAAGACTGATACTATTATTTTATTTTTCCTTTTCCTGGTGGTCTCAACCAAAACTACAGTAAGAGCTGCAGAGGCAACTGAGACACTCTGCTATTACAAAAGAATACTACCATTTCATGCAGCTACACACTTTTTTCTAAGAAAAGGAAAAAAAGCAAACCACTTTAATTATATTTTTGTCCATACTCTGCAGATTTGAACCCTACCACTGACTGGAAAAAAATATCAATGAATCAGAAACCTGAACTACAATTGTTCAGCATTAGTAAGATTAAGTGATGTACCAGCAAAACAGATTATTATCAAAGTGCATCTAATTTTGAAAGTCTAGTCTTTTTTTATTGGTGGTAAATGAGCTGTAGAAATGCTAACAAGATACACTGCCTGTATTCATTACATATTGCTTGCTTAAGTCAACAATTTAATAAGACACCTTATTAACAAATTTGAGGAGAATGTGATTTACATCCTGATATCCAAGATGAGATAAACAAGCTATAAGCTCTGCCAATGGAAAATTTTCAGAAACAAGTCTGAGTTAAGATAGAGTGAAAGAAGCTGATTTTCTTTTTCATTTCTAAAACCCTATGACTCTATGAGAATTAAGAGATAGAAGTTATTGTCATCCCTGACAGGTGAGAGACAGTTTCAAGGCTAGTTGGTTGTACACTGTTTCCAATTAGTATCGAAAACACTTAAACACTAAACTCCTACCCTCTCAAATAGATTTTCTGACTTCACACTCCCCCCCCACCACCACCATCGGAGATAGCTGATGTCCGTAAGAAACAAATACTGCTCATCTACATTGCCGCACCTCTCTATCTTCCTTCTCACTTCACATTCGTGGAGTTAAATTTCATAAACACAGAGCAGTAAATGGATGACTTGTGAGTGGAACGTCTGTCTCATCCTAGACAAGAGGTAATTGACAGAATCAATAGCCTGCTCCCTCAGACTCGACAAATCCCTAGAGAACTGGAGATCCATAAAAATAAAACTCCCTCAACCCATATCAAAAACAATATTGAGAGAAACAAAATGTTAAACTGGCCAGAATTAATAGAATTCAAATAATCAGTGATAAATACCATAAAGAAAAAACAAAATAAAACACCATGACTTAAGCTTGCTGGTGCTGTAGAGGTGGGAACAATTCTTCAAAAAGAAGGCACTGTGAAAATCCTTTGTTTTTTACATGTTTTTAGCTCTTTGTTTCAGCAATGCAGTCTGAATTTCATAAGGGAATTGTGATTTGCTTCCCCCATGGTTGATTGTTCTAATATCACCTGTAGACCTCCCAGGGACAATGGTCTCTTCCATCTTTATGACACTGTCATTTGCAGTCAAAACAATTTTAGCATGATAAAGATGTGTTACAATAACTCCTGATTATAATACATCTTTATTGAGTTAAAACGTTTTGATTTCTAATGACAGAGCAGTGATGGCTCTGAGGTGATTATGGTGAAGGGATTTAACAGTTGGAAGCCCTGAGTACCACCTGCCATCACATGATATACTTCATTGGAGGGAACAGATATTAGAGAGGAGGCCAAGATGGCCCAGACTATAATGAGACCACCACTGACAGATCCTCAGGTTGTCTGGAGAGAATGCGGATCCTTACCAAGTTGCCAACTTTTTGCCTGGAGCTAAAAAGCAGAAACCAACACTCCTTCCCACTCCTCCCACCCAACCTATACCTTTAAGTTTGAAAGAAAAGGGCACTGCCTTCACAGCATCCATATACACTGATCACGGGAAACAGGTAAGGAAGCTCAGACCCAGTCTTAGCTCTTGGGGGAATCTGGGGCTGGCAGGGCTGGAGCAGGTCACTACATGGCCTCACAGAGAAGAAGCCTATAAAGCCACCTTCAAAAAAACATCAGTGGTGATAATTCTAAACAGCGAATTAGCTTTGACATCGAAAGGAACAGATGGGTTTATGTTTCTCAAATAAACATGTCATAGAAACAAAGAATATAAAAATCCATCACTCTGATAAAGAGCCAGCTTCCCTTTTAACTGAGAAATCAGGGAATTATTTTCATTTTGTTTATTGTTCTTACCCAGGTGATAAGATTGCTCAGAGGGTATCGATTGTCTTGGCTGTCCACTGTAGTCTCCTCTCACTTGTGTGTGTCTTGTTTCTGGTCTGTGCTTTTCTTCCCCACAGCAGCCCCTGTGACCACGAGGGTCTTAATCATCACTGATGGATACCTCTCCAGTATAGAGAGCACAAATCTGTCCCTCTTGTTTAATCTTGCCTTGCTCTCCTTGAGCAGAAATGGCATCGAGGATGTTCGGGAAGATGCCTTGCATGGCCTCTCAAAGTTGCGGACATTGTTGCTGGAGCACAACCACATATCCAGCTCATCGCTTACTGATGACACCTTCAGCAGGCTTCACAGTCTGCAGGTGCTGGTGCTTAGCAATAACGCTCTCCACACCCTGCAAGGGTCCTGGTTCCGAAACACCAAGGGCCTGACTCGGCTCCAACTGGATGGGAATCAGATCACTAATCTGACAGACAGTTCTTTTGGAGGCACAAAGCTCCACAGCCTCAGGCATCTGGATTTATCTAACAATTTTATTTCCTACATTGGGAAAGATGCCTTCCAGCCCCTGCCTCAACTACAGGAAGTGGACCTTTCTCGAAATAGGTTGGCCCACATGCCAGATGTTTTCACTCCACTGAAGCAGTTGGTCCTTCTGAGTTTAGATAAGAACCAGTGGAGCTGCTCTTGTGATCTCTACCCTCTTGCCCGGTTTTTAAGAAACTACATTAAGTCTTCCACTCGCATGCTCAGGAATGCCAAGGACCTAAATTGTCAGCCGTCCGCCACAGCAGTGGCCACTGCAAAGAGTGTGCTAAAGCTCTCTGAAAACAACTGTGACTCCAAGGTTTCCAACTTGACTCTGCTTCTAAAGGACAGAAGTTCCCTCCTCCCAGGGCAGGATGTGGCCCTGCTGACTGTCCTTGGCTTTGCAGGTATGCCATAGAGAAGTGTGTCCACCTCTTCATTTTCTTAAAATACACTAAATGATGCCAATCCCAGGCAACTGGGGAAATTTTCCAGGGCTTTGGAAGGGAGAAATTATCAGTAGATGTGGGAGGATAGCAACTAACCTGACACAGGTTGTTAGAATTTTCTGTTGCAGAGAAGCTGTCTAACAGAGGAAAGGGGCTTGGACCAGAATTCAAGAGCTCTAGTCTTGGTATAACTACCACTGTAATCCTGAGTCTATCACCCTGCTATTTAGACTTCAGTTTTCTTGTCTGTACTGTGGGAATAGTATCTATATTTTACCAATCATCTATCTGCCATGGACTACTGGCTCATTCATTAAACGCTAGGAAATGGGGATTAAAAAGTGATGAGATGTGGTCTCTTTCCTCGAGACACTCACATACATCTGTATACCCCCCCATGGGGTAGTAAGAATTGGTGGACTTAACCACGTGCACGAGGACGTGCTATTATAACAATCACATGCAATCCTGCTCTATAGTGGTTGTACAGCACAATGATTCAGTGCATGAGCCCTGCAACTAGATTGCCCAGGTTGAATCCTGGCTCCCTCCTTATTTGCTATGTGGCCTTGGGCATGTTATTTAGCCTCTCTGGGCCTCACTTTCCTCTTATTTGGGGTTTTGAATTCTTGTAAGATTTCTGTTTGTCTAACTCATTCATAAACTTGGCCCTTACCTCCCCAGATTGATTAAGGAGAAGATAATGTTCAACTCTTTTATCTTTTTATGGTAGTTTAAGCATTTCTTTAGCTATGCATCAGCTATTGTGACCTCTCACTGGATGAATGATATAAAGTAGTACTTAGTGTCATTAGTCAAAGACCAAATATACATGAGATTTCTTGAGTCATCTATCTGGATGTGTGTTTTCCCCCTATGTTTGTAGTGCATGGTGAAATCCTTAGTACTTGTGGGTATCCATGGTGAGGAGAGGTGGGTGGGGTGGGGTGGGGTGGGAGGGGGTGTCTCAGAGCTGGAAGACCAGAGGCACTGCAAATGACATCCAGGATTGAAATGAATGATTTTGAATATGCGCTATATATAATCATTCTATAGTAGGTTTCCAGTGAAATCTGAACATATTTTTAACTCCTTCTGACAGTTACACTTTTAATCAGAATAGACGGAAACCAGCATCAGGTCTAAACAATGGAACTGCCATCAGCAGTAATCAAACTCAGTTGGAAGTGAATTTAAATCCTCTCAGGACGATAAATTGTTTTAAAAGCTGTGTAACCATGTCAGTAATTATATGTGTTAAGAAATAATTTACCGTAAAAGACAAAAGCAATAGGGCAGGGAGTTTTACCCTAAATATCCTAGAATACTAGAACTCAAACATTAGTCCTAGGGAATAATTAATAGGTGTTTCAATAAGAACACACACAGATGCACATATAAGCAAAATGTTGTGGAGCTCAAACAGACTTGGGTAGTGCTGGATTAAACAAAGTGAAACGGAATTCTTTGCTACAGCATTTTCCTCATTGTCTTTCATTTTCTAATGAGCATTATGAACCCCAAAGAGGAAGACACAATGTGGAGCACTTCTCAAATTCATTTAACCATTAACTCTTTTTTCACAGAGGATTTCATGATATTAGTGTTTTGTATGGCATCATTTTGAAAATATTACAATAGAGTAATTTTCAATATACTTTAGGTATTTTTACATCTATTTTTGGAAAAGATTTTACTAACAACTTACATTAGTGTAGAGATGGGTGTACATTCTGGAAGATTCAAAAGTTTTGTCAAAATAATTGGAAGCTAATAATAGGAAGCATGGGTAAATTCTTATGACTATACACATGCTAAGTTTTAATGTGTGAAAGTATCATAATGCATCTTTCATTGAGTAATTGTTACAGATGCTGTTTTGAGAAGGTATTTGTCTTTAAAAATACCTGTTTTTTTTTAATCTCTGACTTTATACAATTTATTCCATTAAGATTCTACTCCTTCTGAAGTAAAAATGTAGTCAATAATCTATACCTGTAAAGATTTGTGGGGTAAAAGACTTAGAACTATAATTTGCCCTCTGAGTCCCTTTCCTTCTTTGGCTAAGTAAATCATTACAATCCCAGGGAATATAAATAATCATATTCAGTGAATTTAAAACTAATAAGTGGTTATTTGGCACCAAATGCTAATATCTTAACACTTCCTACTCTGTGAATTAGTGGATGAAAAGAGAAAGATTTCATGAAGCTCTAACATTTCCAATGAGAACTTATTAAATTTGCTTTTTGTTGTTGTTTTTCCAACTCAGAAAGATTGTTAGAACAACTTCTTAAAAATAGCAACAATGCCCATGGCAATGAAAATTCAACCATCTCCTTAATAGCACGTTCAGACTGCCTACAAGCTTCATTTGCTGCTTTTTGCTCCCTGCACTAATAGAAAGTGACCATACCTGAGTGGTAATGTGATACAGACATACTTCTAGCATCAACAGCAGGAGAGTGAGTGGTTCCTTGCTATTTAGACACAATTAGAAGAGATCAGATTATACCTACTCTCATTTCAATGGCTGATGCATGTGTTTAAGAAAATTTAGGTCTTTATTTCCTTTATTATTTGGTTTAGTACCTGCATCAGCCATACAAAGTATTCTCTTAATGATTTTACTTTTTGGACATTTTATCCTCCCCTCACCCCCAACCACTGAGTCTTCTAAGACCCAATAGGGCACTATCAAACCTAAATAATAGAAGCAGCAATCATAACCATAAACCACAATGACAATTTACTGAACCTTACTATAATCAAGGCACTGTATTAAATATGTCACACATATTACCTCACTTAATTTCTGAGTGGTAGTAATCATCCCACAAGAGGTGGAAAAATTAGGCTCAGATAGGTTAGAAAACTTGCCCAAGGGAGGGTGCCTGGGTGGTTCAAATGGTTTAGCATCTGACTCTTGGTTTCCGTTCAGGTCATGATCTCATGGTTCATGAGTGCAAGCCCTGCATCGAGCTTTGTGCTGACAGTGTGGAGCCTGCTTGGGGTTCTGTCTGTCTCCCTCTCTCTCTGCCACTTTTGCTCTTTCTCTCATTCTCAAAATAGGTAAATATTTTTTTAAAGAAAACTTGCCCAAGGGAAGTGTCAGAACAAATCTTTGAATCCTGAATTTTCTTACCCCATGTAAGAGATATAGAGTGTTTCTAAAATTTTAGTATTTTCATATGTTTTTAATATTTTAAAGCCAAAGTTGTTGTTTGGAATAACCCTAGCTCTAGGATCTGGCAATAAAAACATTCTGATCTAAATTCTGCTACTACTTTTAACAAATGTTGACTCTTCAATAGATATTAAATTATTTCAAACTGTGACAGCACTAAGAATATACTGTTGTCAACTAAATTAAAATGGGGCTTATAAGACCTCAAGATCTACTAAACTATCCAAAGGTTGAAGGTTTGTATCAGGAGCTGCTATTCTCTTTGCTTAATCTTCATATTTAACAGAACAAGGAAACAACCATGCATGACACTTTCCCTTTTCTTTCAAGTTCAAAAAGTAATATCACATGTTCATTAAAGTTGTCTGTAGTGGAGGGAACCAGGCATGGTGCAGTCAATTGAAAAGTCTAAAATGCTGACATCATCTCTTTCACTGTGCTCATTTCCAGAGTCAGGAAACTGAGTTCTCTAGGGGAAATGACTTGCCTGAGGTCACACAGAAATTTATGGTCAGAGCTGGGCTTAGAAGACATAGCTCCTAGCTCAGTTGATACTGATGTCTTCTGATCACCATTTGTAAGAATAGACCACTCAGTGCATTTCAATATTTGAATTCATAAACAGAATCCCTTCTGTTTATTTAAGAATATTCAATAAGCATTTCTGGAGTGCCTGTACTAGAGTTGATGGTATAGGAGCTACAATGGTGAACAAGACTGAAAAGGTCCATTTCCTCATAGTGCTTAATTCTAGCAGGGGAGGACAGACAGTGAACAAGCAAGCACGTGAACCCAATAATTTTATACTGTTATAAGTGCTGAGAAAAAAGGAAATCACTATGACAGAGAGGGAGTTGGGTGTAACTCAGAGACTTTGGTTTGAACATCTAGGTGATTGAGCATGCCATTTGTCAAGATGGGAAAGTGTGAAGTTGAAAGAGGTTAGACTCTGCACGTGAGTTTGAGAAACACTGCCCTTTACAATTTTACTCAAAGAATAAGCTATATGTACATAGAACATGAAGGAACAGTACCAGACAGTCTGAGGTTAGGTGTCAGTCATAGAAGGGAGTGATCTTTACAAGATGGAAAAGAAAAAGCAAATGTATCAATAAATTTAGAGGTATTGATTTAATTTTTAAAAGATAAATTTCAAATAAGCAGAGATAGAAAATATTGTACGTATCACTAAGGGTGATGCTCAGAAGTACTTTAAGACTAATGAATTGAAGAGTTTGAAATGCTGTTTAATAATGAAAAATGAAAAAGTAGGCAAGGGAGGGAGAATATGGCCAGATTGCAGGGAGTCTTGAATGCCAAGAGTTTGGCCTTTATGCTAATAGGAAGCCAATGACTTTTACGGAGGTAGGGGGTGAATCTTTAGGGATGATGAAAATATGGCCATACGAGGAGGTTAACATTTATAGGAATTTCCGGGTATGTACTAAATATAGTCTATTTTTATTCACTATGGGATTAAGAAATAGGAAATTTGGTGTCCTAATACACAGAAAAAGAATTTCAATGCAAGAATTATTTTATATTAATGAATCTCATTCCATTAAAAAAAAAACACATTTTTTTTCCTACCAAAGACATTCCAGATGACATTTTTTCTTATGATTTTTAATAGAGACAAAGATCCAAATTAACAAAGAGAGCAATGTTGAATAAATAGCCTCTGTCTGGACTGATATTTTTCTACATGCTGATAGACTGCCCACCCATTCTGATGCCCTTTAAACCATTAACCTTGATATTTGTGGATTTCACATTTGGTGATTTATGTATTTCTTCCTACGATGTTATCTTTTAATGGTCTCTCTATTTGTCACAGGAGCTGTTGGTCTCACTTGCCTAGGTTTAGTTGTATTTAACTGGAAACTCCAACAAGGCAAAGCAAATGAACACACATCAGAAAACCTTTGTTGCAGAACCTTCGATGAATCCCTGTGTGCTCATGAGGCAAGAAATTACCACACTAAGGGATACTGTAACTGCCACTTAACTCAGGAAAACGAGATAAAGGTCATGTCCATTGTGGGGTCCAGAAAGGAAATGCCGCTTTTACAGGAAAACAGCCATCAAGCAGCACTGGCCTCTGAGTCCACAGCCCTTGACGGATCATTTAGAAACCTGAAAGGGAAAGACCATGGGGCAGACAGCACTTTCTTCTGCTTTGGTGGCAGATTGCTGCAGTCAGGATGTTCACAGGCTCCTGGGAATGTGGCAGCTTTTAATGAAGCAAGCTTACTTACAAGATACTGTCCAGAGAGAGTGAAAAAGCTAAGGAATCATGAGCCTGGGGAAGTCCAAACTCAAAGTCTGCCACAGCATGTAACAAGAACAATAGGTGAGTTGTCTTGTTTTAGAAAATCCCGCTCTGTTTAAATTCCTCTGGAAGAGGTAATCTCCTTTAATTTTCTCAACAGCAGAATGTCGTAAAAATCATTGTGTAGCATCAGTCTATCCTTCTTCTAAAGATACTTGACCCCTGTGGGGGTGGTGTGGGTGTGGATTGGTGGATTGGGGGGGACACATAGATGAGGACCCCCCCACTCCCAGGAGCAGAGAAAAAGTACATATTGTGCCTTTTGGAAAGTGAATNTAACAGTTTTTTTTTTTTTTTTTTTTTTTTTAAGAAAAGAAGCCTTTTAAATAGCAATATACTGTTAAGATTTATGGGAGGCTGTGTATCGGCTTCTATTCCAACATCCTTCGAGCTCTAATGCCAATTCTGCAGTAAGCAACCTTCTCTGAGCATGACATGTTAGAAGAATGAGCCTTCTAATGCTAGTGATTCATTTCAGGAATGATGTCAAGACACACACTTTGCTTGCTGAGCTGTCAGGGATGATAACTTCCCAGTCCAGGGAAAGTCAGGACTTAATTCATTGTCCCATGTTGGGAGCCAAGTGAATCTGGCCATGACATCTACCCACTGTACATGGGCAATGTCAATATTTAGGTGGAGGCAATGAATTAAATGTCTTCCTTTTCCTTCCTGAATAGTAAGGTAATGCTTTCAGGCTCGGCAGTGAAAACTTTGACAGCTTCTCTGTAAAGAGGTTCCTGTCATTTATTTGAATTGGTTTACAACAAGCAGAACTTTCTCTCAAATATGAATGGCAGAGGTGCTGCACCAGGAAATTCTCACCATGAGGATATGCCCCTAAGGATGGATTTGGGGACAATTGGAAAAGAAGGAAACTGTATGTAGTCTCACATGTGGCATAAGGCAGGATGTGAATGTATTCCATTGTGTTCCCCAGATTCCAGTTCTTAACTAGTTTTGGGGGACTGATTATTCAAGAGAGGAATGGCCAAGGCAGGGAGGGAAGTAAAAAATAAACAAACAACAAAAAAACCAACAACAAAACATCTGCCATAGAAACCAGATCAGATTGGCTTTATTTTATAAAGAAGTAAGAACTTACCCTTTCAACAGAGTCACACCTTAGGCAGATGCTCAGCTTTGTCCAATGCCTTAACCTTTCTATGGGAAACTCTTATACTGAAGGCAATGTTGTCTCTTAACCATTTAAAACCCAGTCTCTTGTTTCACACAGAGAATACATTTGTTTGTCAAATCAATATATTTACTTTTAAGAAAGACTTGAAATTCTGCTACCTGCCAGGCATTGTCCTGGAGATGGAGAACACAGGTATTTGAGGAGAAAACAATCAAGGCCACAACAAAAGTCAGTAAGAGGCAGTGTCACTCTGATTATGTCTTTGAACTTGGGTACACAGAATCATGGTATTTCAGGGGTAGGGGAGACTTTAGAGTTTAGAGATGATCTAGTCCAGTAGTTTCTAATATTTATCTTTGAGTCACAGAACTCTTTTAAAATCTTATAAAGGCTAAAATTCTTTCCCTGGATTAATTTTACACCCACATATAATTCTCATCTAAGTCTTGTCTCTTGATACCCATTGAGTAAATAGCTTCTTGAAAGTCATGCAGAAAGTTGAAGGAAAATCTTCAAGTTAGATGCTAGAGTTAAGCTTAGTTCACCTCTTCCTTTCTATTGATGAACAAAAATATTTTTTCATTCTCTTGGTAAAAAAATTTCAGAAAACAAGAGACAGTACACTAATAAGATGTAATTTTAAACCTATATGCATTGTGGTTAAGAGGATAGGGTTTAATGTCAGGCAGACCTGGATTAAGTTCTGCCCATATCATTAGTGGATATGTGATGAGGGGAACCATTTCACCTCTTTACACTTATTTCTTCATCTTAAAAGTGATAGGACAATATGACTTGTCCAGTGGATCATATCTGTGAACATTAAATGAGATAATGACAATACAGTACTCAGCACAATGCCTGGCTCTTAGCGGATGCTTAATTAATGGCAAATATTACTATTACTTTTGTCATTAATATTATTTAACATGTATCATTAATATTATGTTAACATGTCCCATTTAAAACTCACAAATAGAGATTTCTGCAATACAGATGAGGCCATATTCCAAAATACTAATTCACTTACAAATATTTAATTAATACTATATATTTTTTAAATTATTTTTAAGAGAGAGAAGAAGAGCACACCTGTGTACATGCCTGTTGGGGAGAGGCAGAGAGAGAGGGAAAGAGAGAATTTCAACCAAGCTCCATGCTATCAGCACAGAGCCTGACTCAGGGCTTGATCTCATGAACCATGAGATCATGACCTCAGCTGAAATTAAGAGTTAAATGCTTAACAGACTGAGCCTCTAAGGAGCCCCTTAATTAATACCATATTAAATGATGGGAAATAAGGCAGATACAGTCTCTGCTTTTATGTAGTCAATAGTATCATAAGTATTTATTTTTTGTTGTTGAGGTTATTCTATGTTCAAAACCTGAACACTACTCAATATAGTATCATGTTCTTCCTAATATTTAGTTCCAACTGGGAAATTAATGCCAAGAAAAATTATGCTGGCCATTTGAAAAGAGTTTAGCTATTTTTCAATTTTAAAGTTGACATAACCAACAACTAATGTAAAGACATACAACTATGAATGTTTTCATTTCTAATTCTGCAATGGTTAAGTCAGCATTGCAACTGATTAAAATGTGGCCATAAAGAGTAGCCTTGTAAACACACTAAAGTGCCTAAGTCCTTTGTGAGTTTGGTTAAAAATTAGGAAATAATCAAGAATTGCCATAATCAGAGGAATCATTTTTGCACCTTTCATATGGTTTAAGCATCTGTTTGGTTGGGGTAGTAAAACTCTGCTCAGTGCTAAATTTCTGCATTTATTGTTCAGCAGGTATCAACAGTGACACATTTAGTAGAAGATATGCAACATCCAGTTCAGCCTTGGCAAGAGAAAGTCTTGAAAAGCATTTAACAAATGAATCATGGCAGCCTCCAATAGAAAAAAAAGACAATGGCTTACAACCTCACAGGCAGAGACATTTTATTACAGGTTCATCATCCAAGCCTTGTGAGCCTGACGAACACTGTGTACAAAAGATCTTACAAAAACATAGATCAAAATATGATGATCCTTGCAGACTGTTAAAACAGAGCAGGCCTAGGTATTTTCAGCCAAACAATTCTCTTATCTGTAAATATGTACCCTGTGATCAATTTCAAGATTATGTGAAGGAGGAGAAGCCAAATAGTCAAGAACATTCAAAGGCTAAGAAAGAGCAAATCCAAATTAACAGTGCAATAGAAAAATTCCTTATGAGTGAGGACAACATGGAGTTATCAAGGTTATCAACAAAAATCAAGAAAACCTATTCCCCAAAGAGGGTTAGCTTCTGTGATCCTGATTTAGTAGAAGAAAATAGTTTGGTGATGTCATCCAAAACATCAACCCATTGGAAACAGCAGAAAAATCAAAGTAGCCACCTGACCAACTTGGATCTTAAAAAATGTGGCAATGTTCAGGAGGGAAATAAGGGAGGAAAATGGCTTACTGATCCACAGATTCTGAAAAAGAGAACCAATCAAACTGACCTCAAAGGGAAAATTAAAAAACAAAATTCAAGGATAAAATTAAATTTACACCCTTTTAGGAAAGTCAAAGTCCATCCAGAAAAATCCTTGCCAGAACGCCCAAAGAAATGCAAACACATATTGTTACCACCGAATAAATTATCTAAAGCTTCTCAGAAAGAAGCCAGCATAAACCGTGTGTCCTCTGCAGATTTTCCCCAACAGCCAGAGAGTGACAACTATGTTAGACTCATTTCAAAGAGTGTGCCTCTCAAACATGCTCCAAAGCAGACCCCACATTACCAAAATAACACTAAAAAGACTCCTCTGCTCAGTGCTAATGACTCACCTCTAGTCAACCAGAGCTCTATGGAAGGCAACTGTCACCCTACTGGCCTCATTCCTGCTAGCAGCCCATCAACATTGCCTCAGCCTACATCCATCATAGCTGAACACAGGCATTCAAACTCTCAGTTCTCAGCTGAGCATATGGAAAGTGTGACTCCCCTTGCATTGGAAGTTCCTGGGCATTTACCAGCTACCTGGGAAAATATAGGAAGTGATGTTTTACCACCTAGCAGTACCCACAGGACTACTGACCAAGAGGCAGCAGAGCCCATCCAGCACATGGAGCAGGACAAACCAAAGGCCATTGAGCTAAATCAGTTTTCTTTGTCCTTGGGGAATCAAACACAACTTGTAGATGTCCACAAGACTGACACCTATAAGGAACAAACTTTAGATCAAAATCAAACTTTAAAACATGTAGAGCAACACTCAAGTCATAAACAACTTAGAAATGAAGAAAAAACATTAATGACAAAACTGAAAATATCACATCAAATTGTCGAAAGTTGTATTATGGATGAGGGAAATGAAGTAGGAAAAAAACTTTTTCAAACAGAAACTTTTGATTCCTCTTGCATTCCTTCTGAGACACAAGGCAAGGGTGACCTAACACTGATGAAGACAAATTCTATTCCATACCAAAATAGAACAGAGATTCCCAAAGATATCAATGCTTCTCTTGGTACTCAAGCCATTTGGAATCTAAGCAATAGTGGCAAAAAAGAGATCGACAGCACACATGCGTTGCCCAGAGATAATGGCACTGAAGCACTACAGATAAAAACAGAAAAAGAAGAGAATGCTCAATGAAAGTGAGGCAAATTCTAGTACATTAATTAGGACTTCACAGATGACCCTAAAAGACAGCAGAAAAGAAATGCAGCAAACTTGGGAAAATGGAAAAAGTGAAAAACATTTGTTGTATGATTCAAGCTATATTGAGGCTACTGTTACAGCTAAGGATTTGAGTATCACATGTTCCCCCGAAACTGAAAATAGACCTTCTTGTAGTGAAATTAACAGTAATATGCAAGATTTGGGAGGCATTATTCAGCCAGATAAAGATAACAATGCACATAAAGAAGGTACAGTAAGAATGGAGAGACATGAAGTGCTTTCCTCCTTATCAGAGTTAAAAGATGCTAATTTTGAGAACGAAAGTAAGGTGTCTCTAATTCCTAGAAGAATAAATGAAGCTGAAAACTCTCCTCCAAAACCTACACTGTATCCACCACCTGCTGATTATGCTAATATATCACCTTTAGAGGCAGAACTCAACTAATAATCATTTCCTACTTCTGTTTTCTTCAAAAGGACACGCAAACACCCTCTTAGTCTTGCATACATTTCCAATGCATTATTTTGGAGGGAAAATCCTCAGCAACTCATTGTTATCAATGAAATAAAAGTACATGACTGAATATAATGCAAAAATCAGAGACGGAGCCACAGATATGTTTGACCCAATTAACTCAGTTTGCTTCTCTAAGAATGGAAAAATGGGAAAGAAAAGTTTTGCCTAGTCTGGGAAAAGAAAGCAAACATTAAAAAAAAAAAAAAAGCCTTAAGCAAATGAAAGATTAAATAAGAAAAAGTACTTGAACAGATTCACACTTGATGTTTATTTTATGGAAATTACTATACACATCTCAATTAGTGGTATTACAATATTGCTTTCTACACAGATGATTATATATTCATATTTGTGCCTGATCTGTTTTCCTAATTATGGTATGAAAATAAAAATTGAGCTTTGTTTGTTAACTGTAGTCTAGCTGATATGCATATTGGTATATTTCAACCATTTGCAACTGTTGACAATTATCCTGGATCTTAAGTAGAGTTTTTAAAACCTGTTATTTCAATAAGAGAAAAAAAATTAAGGACTTCCAGGGGTAGTAGGCTAGTTCTGTAAAACCTGTAAAATCCTGTAAATCCACTAGGTGGGGATCTCAGCTTCAATCATTTTAAAAGAACAAATGGGACTTCAAGATCAACACAATGGATCCTGAACAAAAGGAATTTTAACAAGCTTTATTGCCAATTATTATTAACTTAAGATTTTGAAAACTAAATAACCCATTAATATGTAAGCTTTCAAGGTTTGATCTCTTGAGTTTAGCACGTCACTATTGTTTGGTGTGAGTACTCCTTTTGCAAAGAAATTAAATGTCCTTATAAATATTAGATTTAAAAGTAATAGTAGAATAAGCCTTTCTCATTCAAAGCCACAGTTATTGGAAAGATAGAGGTATACTCAAACCATTTTATTTTTGATATCCCAGAAAAACATTCAAAGCATACCTTCATGGTATAGAATATTATAATATTTTATATTTCCTAGTAGGGAAAATAAGGTTGTATTTTCTCTAATGCTACCTATATATATCTAATATATTTTTATATTTTTATATATTTTCTAATATATCTTTATATATCAGTATCTTTGTATCTACATTTGGCAAATGGTAAAGCCTAAAGGACTACGAGAACAATGTAAATACTGCTTGGATGACCCACCTATCTTCTATTTTCTCTCCTATTCAGAATTGCCAGCAAATGATGTAACTTTCTTATTTTGAAAGTCCCTAACCTTATTCCTTCCCTTCTTTCTGTTTTCTCTCTGGGTTTAAAATTTCCTTGCTTTTAATTTCAGCTCCTCTCCCCTCTATTTTTGTTCAGCCTCTCTGCTTGGGCTTAGCTCCTATGCCATCTGTCTGCCTCCCCTGATCCTACTTCATTTGGTTAAGCGCCTTTAAGGTGAGAAGAGTGGCTATGCCAACTTCTTGCGCAGTAACTTTATTCTAATTGACAGTTCCCTAAGTTTTGTATACCAGATTAATTTTTTTAATCTCTTGGTAGCTATTTTTTTTTCCTTTCTCTATGTTTTTTTTTTAAAGCATCTTCACCTTGCTGCAGAGCTCTTGGCTTTTTTTCTCCTCTCACTGTCAACAATATCCCTGATACCTAAGGGCCTAATGAACCAGTACTCTGGTCACTAGCTGATTCTCAGAAGGCAGCCATTGACAGTTCTTCAGGGCTCTTTCCTCTTCTCCATTTCCTAAATCTGGCCTTCGCCTCCTTAGGATGTTTTGTTTCCTTTGAAGTACTTAGGTTTACCCTTGCTCCTGAATCCCCATGGTAACCATTATAGTCTTTGTGTTGTAATCAACTGGATTAATGTGCTAGCAGCCCAGCTAGAAGCTCTGACTCTGTGTCTTTTGCTCTGTTTCAGCCCTCGAATTCTCTGCCATTACTGGGTGCAAACTGCCTGAGGTGCCTGCTAAAATGCCAAGTCCCAGGTTCCATCCCAGACATTTTGATTCAGTAGATTTAGAATAGGGCCCTAGAACCTTCATTTTAACAAATATTCCCAGGTACACTGGAGCATGTAGTAGGTAGCTTACATGTTGAGAAACAATGCTCAACTATCCCAATGCACACTAGAAGATAATTCAGCACCTGTCTCACTATGGGAACTACATATAATTCCTTTAAGTTAATCTTTCATACCACATTCAGATGGATTTTCAAAAAAAAAAATTGCTTTTATCATATCTCTGCACGGCTTTAGAGACAAAAACATAATTGCTTGGAATTTCATATCCAAATTCCTTATTCTGATTTCCAAAGCTTTCCAAAATCTGATCTAATAGGACTTTTTTCCCACCTCTCACTGTTTTCCAACTAGCATTTCCCATTTCCTATAGGCTGCTGTTCTCACTCTTCCCCCCCTCTCCCATCTTTGTAGGTCTTGACTGAGAAGATACACATAGGAAATAATAATATGCTCCAAATTCAAGAAGTGAGGCAAAGACAGATAAGAAAAAAAGAGTGATTTGTAAACTTGATAACCTAGAAAGCAATGGCCAGGAGAGCATGGTATTAGGTCTCAGATCTAATGATCTTGGCCAAAAGGCAGAGAAGCGATGGGTGGACTTGTTTCAAATGATGGTATAGACATTTAATCCCTCAGTGGCCACATGTTTCCATAACTAATAAGTCTCTCCCTTGTATCCTTTCAGTTTGCTTGTACTGTTTTTCTCTCTCATCAACCCCCTTCATTCAGCAAACTTATTTGTCTAGTGTCACTTCTTCCAAGAAGACTTTCCTGACCTACACTCACTTGCCAATTCCTGTAGTATGCCTTCTCATCTAATCTTGTTTTCCTTGTCTGCCTTGTACTATAAAATCATTAATGTGTTTATTCAATTAATCTCCATTTGTCTGCAGGCTCCATGGAGAATGCATCTTCACTGAATCCCTAGAACTTGTTCCTGGGGCTGTATATAGTAGAGACTCAGTAAATAACTATTGAGGGAAAGCAAGAAAACCAGCTCATTGTTTCCCTTTTCCTCAATACTCAGGCTACTCACATGAAGACCTTACTGTGTAATGCCATGATGACTCAGGTATGTCACATCCAGAAGCAGTTAACTTCTTAATGTTGAGATGGACTAGGGCTAGATCTCCTGTCTCCAGCTTGAGCCAGTGCTTCTAAAGACCACTTGTCATGGGGCCTTTGCCTGAAGGCCTGCCTCACGGTGAAAAGCCAACACAAATCCATCTTGTGCCAAACTTCTTTCTTCAGAAAATGACTAACTGTGGCTCAAGCTTAGTTAATAAAATTGCAGCTGAGATGAGACTGTGAGTCATCTGTCATTCCCGGGTCTCTCTTTTGCTAATCAGTTGTGAGAAACATTTCAAAATCAGAGAGCAGCAGCAAAGAAATATGAGATACTCAGACTTCTTGAGGCAATTAGAGACTAAAGAGCAGAAGGCAAATCAGTCTTCCTGCCTTGACAGTCTTAAAATACACACTGAAAGTAGACTTTGGAGTTACACTATTTGTGACAGATTTTGACCATAACACATTTTCTAAGAGGAAATAAAAATTACTCACTTCAGGACATGCATTCCACCCTCGCATCAGCAGAGATGATATGGGCTTGGGAATGGAATAGCCAATGGGAGGTCTGATATGGTGGTAAGCCATGTCTGCTGCGGCAGCCGCTGCAAACCAAATGATCATGTCAATTTTGAAATTCACATATTTATTTTAAGAAACATATGAACAGACAACAAAAAGTCATCAAAAATCAATCTGTGCAACATTAGCAGAGATTCAAAGAGAGCTCTATGCTGTTTTTTTTTTAATGCTTAAACAAAATGTTGGATAATTTGATGCTATAAGATTGTCTCTATAATTTTCCATTCATTCAGTTGTTTATTCAACAAATTGTGAGCAGAGGGAATTTACACAAGATCAAAGACACATACAAAAGGACACACAAACATCAAGTAGTTTTGTGTGTGTGTCTGAAGTATCAGGCATATACGTGATATTATAGGAAGTGAAGACTGAAAGGCAGTTTGGACTGTATAAGGTCATAAGCCCCAGGATAAAGGGCTTATACCATACACAGCTAGGCATGGGGTGTTATTGAACTTTGCAGTTCTGAAAACATTGTATCACTTGGGCAAAACATGAGTTTTGTTGGGATAATATTTAATACTTATAAAGTAGTTATTCGTTGCTAAACTTTTAGCTAATCCATCATTTTACCTAATACTACTCATTGACTGAACTCCCTAGTGTTACCTGTTTGGATTTCTAAATATTGCTCATCTCAAACTCCCCATTATGGTAGGGTAATTCTTGGGACTTCACTCTTGATATGTGACTATGGCCTATTTTTCAATTCTGCAACCAGTGATTTCTATTCTCTCTTGGAAAGCAAGTTCATAGCTACTTTTATTGAACATGTTTTATATTGGGCATCATGGAAGATACACACAAAGCTCTTTCAAACCTGCTAACAATCATGAAAAGTAGGTATTACTCTGTGTGTGTATATGGAGCTAGTTTTTAATTTGTGAAAAAGTTAAATATAATTAGTAGTTGTAGTCTCTTGTTCCAGATTCCATGCTCTCGTCAGCCACTTCATGTTGAAAATACTTTATACATCACACATGAAGTTCTTTCTATTCTTCAGAAAAATTGCTCTGTACCATTAGGAGGTTAAAGTTCCAGGACAATGCTGCTTCTTATCTTCTGGATTGTGATGTCATAAACATTTGTCTGTATCTTAATAATTTTTTTTGAGATATGTTCTACAACCACTACTTTCCTCCACTAAAGTTTGCTCCAATTCAATTGTTTTAAGATCTACTCATCGAGTAAAGTTATATGTAATGTAACTTAATCAACATTTTGCTTTATGGATCAGTCAGAATTACTATCTAATTTTGACAAATGTGAACTTATACTTGTTTTCTGTAGAATTTTTGAAAAGTGATTAGAATAAAATCTTATTGAGAGAGGACAGTTGTTAAAATACTTGGAGTATTTCTCATATATTCTTTGTATCATTGAGCTCATGTCCAATCCAATATACAATTATGTAATGCTTTTCCCCCTAAATATCAGCAATTCTCCAAGTCATTAAAACTCCTGCTTAAAATATTTTTAATGATTCTGTATTCAGTATGATTTACTTAATCATTCCTCAAGTTTAGGTTGTTCAAATTTGGATATAAACACTTCAAAAAGTATATCTTTTCAATGGGAATTTCCCAATTTCACAGACTATTTATATTTTGAGGGGTGAGATTAATGTCAAATGGCATATCTAAAGACTTTTGATACATACTGATAAACTTTATTCTTAAACAGTTTTACTAATTTACTCTCTCAGACACCAATGTATGAGAGAGTTTTCATTACATCGGCACCAGAATTAGGTTTTCTCATTTCATGAAAGATTTTTCTAATATGAAAGGTAGATATATCACCTTATTTCTTGTTTAAATTGTGTTCTTTGATGACTATTGAGGCTTAATATTTTCCCACATATTTATTAGTTATTTGTATTTAAAATTTTAAGTTCATTTCCTTTGCCTGCCTGGTATTTTAATATTTCTTTGCAACAGCTGTTCTAATTGTACAATGGCTCCAGGTTGAGGGTAGAGTCAGCAATTCCATTTTTGCTTTTATTTTCAATGCCCCTTGTAGAATATTCGCATTGTCACATTTGCCAAACATTTCTAGCCACTTTCAGCTAGGGTCATAGTTGCTGACACTAAGAAAACACAGAAACCAAAGACTGGCCAAAACATATTTAGCAAACTTAACATGGCTTACAAAATGTGTCTTTTGTGTCACAAAAGCAAAAGAAAACAAAACAAAGAACCAAAACCAAAACCAAAACAAAAACCTAGGCGTGTTAGGTTCCTATGATTGGCTACTCTTGACTATTTTTAATTCTTTTTTGGAGTGATGTAAATAAATAAGCAAATACATTAACTAATGTTTAATAATCATTGATCTTCTAAATCTACTTTCTCACCTTATGACCATTTGGATATTGTTGAGCTGGTGCAGTTATAAGCATATAAACCAGTGTAGTGAATACATTAAACTAATTATACGTATCCTAATGGGTGTGGAGGAACTATTCATAAAGTGAGTTAAACTCAGATGCAGGTGCCAAATGTCTCCTCTGAAACCTTTTCAGACTCTGATACCAAGTCTATAAAGTTACTTGTTTGCTTCTTGGCACTATGTCTGGAAAATCAGTTTAAGATGAACGATATTTAATTCTTCATTATTCAAAGTAGATTCTGCAAGGCCTTGGCAACTCCTTCTCTCTTTTGCTTTACACATCCTTGGCAGTGATACTACTCATTAGCACCTCCACCAGAAAGTGGACAATGCAACATGAGGGGTCATGGAATTGAAATTTGTCACCTTTGAAATTGCTTTGTCAGTCTTGCCTGAGTGGCCATGCTGCACTAACAGCTGGGAAATTTTCTGGTATTCCAAATTTAGGACAGAGACTGTCAGCCCATTTATCAATTTTTTACCTTGATTGCTACATAAAATATGTTAAATGATTTATGTACATGTTGGTTTCTACTTTCACAACTAAAAATTTGCTATTAAAAGAGAATAAGGCTAAATACAAAAATATCAATAACCATTGAGTATGTACCATTTCTTCAGCACTGTGATAATTACCAATGATTTAGTGAAGCTCATAATCTAGATTCTCGAGTAGGACTGTCTAATAGAACTTTTTACAATGATGGAAATGTTATGCAGTGTTCAATATGGTAGCATACGGCTCTGAAGCATTTCAACGTGGCTATTAAGCACTAGAATGTGTGACTGAATAACTGAATTTTTACTTTCATTTCAGTTCAAATAAATTTAAACTTAAATAACCATGTGTGTCTAGAAGCTTCCATCTTGGACTTCAGATTTCTAGAACATAGCTTTTTCCCACTCCTATTTTCCTGAATAAGATTCAAATTAAACATGATTTTGTGAGTCAGCCTCAGGGGTTTATATAACCCTGGAGTTCATTTGTGAATTCAGGTTCTTTATTGTTTATTAATAATTTATCAAGAAAAAAAAGATATGACTAGAGATTGTCAACAGGCATTCAATACATCATGTGATAACCTTCATTTATTCATGTGACAAAATCTGTTGAACATTCTGAGTGATAATAAGCTAAGAAAAAATAAAGTGTTAGTATTTTCAATAAAATTTGGTAAATGAATGGATAATTATTAAAGAAATAAATTACTGGATTTTTCCTGCTTTTTATGGTTCAAACTCAAAGTCAGAATTGTGATCCTTTTTTTCTGAAATGCTCTTTTATACCTTTTTTTCCTACATTACATCTGCTGTCACTTAGGTCTTGGTTTAATGAAGTGTCTCTGGGTCCCCTTTCTAGGTACTCCCATAGCACCTGGTACTACAGTAGCATATATATCATATTATACTTAATGTCTATTTATTTGTTTGCCTCTGCAAATAGATCACAAGCCCCTTGAGATCAGGACCTGTATCTTTTCACAATTGTATATCCTGTGCTCAGCACGGTGACAGGAAATTAGTAGGCACCCAATTGATATGCACTAAATAAATCAATAAATGAGACAGTTCAAAATATGATTTCATTGGAAATAATACAGATCATGGCATAGAGGACTCAGTAAACGTTTATTATACAAATGAATGAAAGTGATGGATTAATGCCAATTAGTATCTTGCTCCTTTATTATGTCTTTAGGACAGAGCACAATACCTAGTCACCAAGAAACACTGTAGAATGAATGTTTATTTAATGTTTATTTATTATTAACTTATGACATAAGTGGGTAAACTATTCAGATCTGGTGGCATATGTAGTTCATAATCTTATATTTTGTTCAGAACATTTGGGGAGGGGGTTTTGTTAAACTGAAACAGTATGACTATTAAGAAATGCCCTTAACAAGGAAGTCTGGAGGCTTAATTTCCAGTCTGGCTTTGCTTTTAACTCCATGAGAGATCCTGATTAAGCTAATTTGCCTCTGTGAGTATTAATTTCTATACATGTAAGATGAAACAGTGAGGACACAGTGTAATGGTAATAAGCATGGGCTTTGGGGACAAGGAGTTAAGTCTTGACTATTCCTCTTACTAGCATGTGATGTTGAGCATATATCTTATCCTAATAGAACCTAAACCATAGGTTACTGTTAGAATTAAAGGAGACATCGTACAGAGAGCATCTGGCACATTGTTAGTTCTCAATAAGTGTTAGCTGTTGTTGTTGCTATAATTGTCACGTACAGATCTAAGGGTTTTGCCTTTTCCTTTTAGTCTGAATCTAGAGAACTAGATATCAGAAACATTGTTGTGCTGTGTCTAGACCAGAAATCATAGATCCTGTTGAGGCTTTTTGGGAGTATGAATACCAAGTAAAATATTGCATTGAGTTACTGCAAATTACAAGACTACAAACCATCTCATCTGTCATCGGCCCCAGTTCATAATGTAATATGGTCATTGTGGAGAGGATGACTATGCAGCTCTTCATGATGAATTTAATTAGCTATATTGCTTATGTATAAATTGGTACTAGATTCTGAATTCCTAAATTAAACTATCACTCTTATGTTTTATAAAAATACATCTAAGCACTCATATAAAAACAGAGAGCAATAAAGTACAATATTTCACTTGTAAGCCTTGACTAAGATAAACCTGCTAGAATGTTTTTGTTTTTTTTTCAATTTTGATCGTGTGAATGTGTGTTCTAAAAACACAATTGATTCTACTTCATTGTTTTTATGGGTAGGGCTGTAGTGAAACAAAGCAAATGCGTACAGCTATCCCAGCAAGAGCTAAGACACTCTTTGTTAAACTGACACTTTTCAATGATGTATCACAGAGCATATAGCATCTGAGAGAGACCATGAGATTGCAATCTTGAGATTGCACTAAGAATGGCTTAATTTTTTAAACCACATCCCATTCTCATTACAGACTGTCAGAAGAATAGATTAATTTACACCAGTGTCTATTCTCATTGCAATCTTTGTCAGTATAATGAAGTATTGGAATGTTAATATCAGCTATGTTCATAGAAATATCACCATTCATTGGACCGATTTGATCTTTCCAGTGATCTGTGTAGTGCCTGGCTGGCTCTATTCTTCTCAGTGATAAACTGATAAAGATGAGCACAGCAAACACAGGGTTTCAGAACTTTAGCTCACTCCTATTTTCCTATCACTTGTCAAGGTACAGTCCACGTCATCGATGTACTTATGCCTTTTGAGGTTATGATATTTAAGATGCTTTAGGATCCTAATCATATATGAAATATTTAAGCAGAGGTAGAAAACACAAATGACTACAAATATGAGATCCTGTGATATAACTGTGTCTTTAAACATACTTAAATTCATATTTTTTATAACCATATGTGAGACCAAAAAAAAAATCGACAAGCCATATTTGGCCTCTGTACTACCGTTTGCAACTCTGAATTAAAACCTCAATATGAAGTCTCACCCAAATCTGGCTAGAATAAATTGGCAGGTGTTCTTAATTTGCTGCCACATCCGAGACTTAGTTACAGCTTGGCATTAAGGAATCCCAGGACACAGAGTTGAGTCTCCTTGTGAACCAGCTGGCATCACACAGGTTAACAAAAGGAAAACAAGAGGCGCTTTTCTTTGCCCTCAAACTATAATCTGAAAGTGATCCATACAATTTGGTACCTGGTTATAAGGGGATGGGATTGGATAGACTACATATCGATGGATTGATTTATCCTAGATTTCTTCTTTAGTTTTTCATGATGTATCAGAGGAGACAGGCCCAGGAGAGATATGAAATCTGGGAAGCAGGTGTTGGTTTCTTTCTCTGAAATGTATCCAAGACAGCTCTTGTTTGCCAGGTCATACCAGCTCCTTTTTCATCTTGCCTGGTTCTTTTCTCTCTGCTTGGCTTCACACCTTGGCTCCTTCTCTTCCTAATCTTGTCACTTCTCTCACAAATCTGCTTTCTCCCTGAATCCATCATCCTCCTGCTGGCTGAGCCAGAAACCTAGAAGTATTGTCTGTTCTCAGAATCCTTCTCTGATACCATTTTCCCATTTTTCATAATCTGGGCGGCAGACTCCTCCAGGAGCATCCTTAGCACTGTGCTTCTCTCTAGTTGGGACTTAACCTCTGC
This sequence comes from Crocuta crocuta, assembly GCF_008692635.1. Taxonomy (NCBI): domain Eukaryota; kingdom Metazoa; phylum Chordata; class Mammalia; order Carnivora; family Hyaenidae; genus Crocuta; species Crocuta crocuta. The sequence goes on along the minus strand of NW_027532417.1, from coordinate 1,248,256 downwards.
TCTGTTCTATGAAAACCTGAGCAACACTCTATTCTCTGTTTTCCTCTTAATTCTAGCATAGTTCCCAGCCAGAGGAGCACTCAATGATAGCCTAAACATAATAATAATAATAGCTAATATTTATTCAATGCTCCGTATTCCCAGTCGTCCTTCCAACCTTTTGAGAAAGGTTGTATTATTACCCCCATTTTAAAACTAAGGTGAAGTATGGCTCAGTTAAGTAGCTTGCATAGTTACAAGGCTTATGCTCTTACATATTATGCCAATTCTCTTTAGCCCCTATGGTCTTGGCCTAAAAAATGCTTTCTTAAAAATTGAATTAATTGCCAAGATTTAAAAACATTTAGATTTCTAAACAAACACACAGAAATTAGCTGATACGGTAACTGTGAGCAGTGATCCTTACGCTCCTGCATGGATTGTTCAGCAGGAGCTGGGTAGTGGCTGTTCCCTTGAATCTGAGCGTGTGATTTTCTGTCCATCGCATTGTCCTCTGTTGAGTGTTTGCCTGTTTCCCCCATCCCTTTGGGCATTTGATCTTGGGTGACCCTTAGGATGCTAGATGTGATGGCTTTTTGGTTCTTTCTAAACCAAGATTATAAAGTTAATTTGAACATGTACTGTGCAAAAGAGACTCTAACTTTGAGTTCTTCCCAATGCTTACCCTCACTTACATAGGAGTTGATGCTAATATTTGTGTTCTACCTTTCTATTTCTTCCAGGGGATAGGGTGCTGCTAAATTCAGGAGGATGAGCCATGTGTAACATTGCTACTACCATAATTGATAATGCTGTCATACACTGTAGTCATGGATTTGTTCCTTTTTGTAAATGGCTAATATGTAGCTTATATTGAATCTGATGCTTCACATAATTTATTGCTGAACATATGCTAGACTGCCTAACCACTGCAATGATATAAACAGTCTCATTTCTTGATGCATGGTCACTGTCCAACATTAAAAAATTCAACATCTATCATAAACAAACTCTCTTTCCAATAAAGCACTATAAATTCTAATATGCGAGATATTGGAATCAAGTTATTCTTAGGCAAGACTTTTAACTGTTTTATTATGTAATATTCTCCCACCAAAAAGGGTAAATATTTCTGGAGATCTATGATGAGAAGGGGTCTTTATCTCTTTGAAATATTTACTTTATAATTAGCAAAGGGTAATGGAATAGAGAAAATTCCAAAACTATATGAGTAAAGCATATAAAGTGGATAAATACTGTAAGAAATGATGACTTGGGGCATGGAGGAGACTGCTCTAAGTCAACATTAGAGGATTAAGGAAGATATTTGGGAAAAAGTAATATTGAAGCTAAGATCTAAAAGTTAATTAGGGTTAGTATGATAAAAAGTGGGCAAGAATGTCTTTTCAAAGAGAAAAATGTGTGCAAAGACAAGGAGTGAGAAGAAACAAGTCACATTTGGGAAGAGAAATAGTGCCCTGTGGCTGGAACACAGACGAGAGACTGGAGGTGGCAAAAATTAGATCTGGGGAGGAAAGTAGGAATGTAGTGTGAGGCTTTGTAGATTGTTTTAAGAAATTTTGTTCTTATCTTAAGAGCAAAGGGAAAACATTGGAGATTTTAACTAAGGGAGGCCAGATAACTTAACCTGAGTTTTTTTTTTGTTTTTTGTTTTTTTTAAATAAAGCTTAACCTACATAGTATGGCAACTGGTGAAAAGAAGATGGTCAGCAAAATGGACACAAGGACACCATTTAAGATATTCTGCAGAATTCTACATGCAAAATAAGGAAGTAGCAGGGTAGATGGAGATAAGTGGAAAGATTCAAGAGATATGTAGAAAGTGGGATCAAAAATAAGGAAATGAGTGAGAAAAGCAAGAAGGGAAGGAAAGGAGGAATGAGGAAAAGAAGGAAAGAGAAGCGTGAAAGGTGACTGGAGGTTTTCCATGAGCTCTCTGGAGACTGAGTGCTACACAAGTAGAGAGTAATAGGAAGTCTCGACCTTGTCTTACACTTTGCCCTCATCTTTAATCTTACAGTGACAGAGAGTTTTCACTTTACACAGTTCAGTCACAAACATCATTTCATGTGATCCTCACAGTAATCTTTGTGGAGTCATCATTAACTGCATTTACAGAGGAAATGGTTTGTGAAAGGGCTTACAGGCCAGGAGAAATGGGACACAATGAAGGAAGCAACATAGTGGCTGGAGCCTGGGATGTGAAACAATATGAGCAAGGTCAAAGTTACAGAATCATGTAAAGTTGTGCAGGGCATGTTAATAGTTTTGAGATTTAATCTTAAGAACACTGGAAAGCATAGGATGATTTTAAGCAATAGTGACATAATCAATTTTATGGGTTTTTTTGTTTTTTTTTTTGTTTTTTCTAATTTTATGTTTTTAAAATACCATTTCAGTGGATATCTAAGAACTGGAGAGGAAGGGGGTAGAATAAAGAAAGGAAGTCAAATGGCTATTGCAGTAGTTATAATGAAAAAGATGGCAGCTCTGAGTAGCATGGTGGTGAGTGGAATTTTAAGAAGTAGATTTGAGGCATTTATCTCATCACTTCCACTTGTTCATTGTTCATCACAGTCTTTGTGCAAGAAGGCAAGAAAAAGATGTAAGAAGACATACAGAATGAAAAGAAAGTTTACTCTATTTACAGATGACAAAAAAATATCTATGTGTGAAAATCTGAAAGAATGTAGAAAAAAGCTACTTGGATGGATCAGTAGGTTTAGCAAATTTGTAGAGTATGGGGTTGTTATTTAAAAATTCATTAAATCTCTCTTCTAGCAAAGAACCATTGGACATTGAAATTTAAAAAATAACATTTACAATAGTATCAGAGATAAGTCTAATAAAGATAAGTCTAAAAAAAATGTGCCAGGTTTGTATGCTAAGATCTACAAACATGCTGATAAAAGAAATAAAAGAAGACCCAACTGAAGGGAAGGCTATACCATGTGGATTGACTGGAAGATTCAATATTCTTAAGTTGTCAATTCTTTCCAAATTGATCTATAAACTCAGTGTAATCTACCCAAAATTCCAGTGAGCTCTTTTTTTTGGTAGAAATAAACAAGATGATTCTAAAATTTATATGAAAAACCAAAAGCCTAGAAGAGCCAAAGCAATTTTACTAAAGAAGGGCATAGTTGGAAGATTCATATAACCTGATTTCACTTCTTAACTATAACCTATGAATATAGTATGGTATTGGTGTAAGGATAGACATATATCAATGAAACAGAGTTCAAAAATAAATACACATATATGGTCAATTGTTTTTTGACAATAGTACCAAGCCAGTTTAATAGGGAAAGGAAAGATTTTTTCAAAATATAATGATGAAAAACTTAAACATCCATATTAAAAAAATAAACTAACAAAAGAAAAACAAAAGCTCAAACCTGTACCATTAAAAAGAAGAACACAAATAGATTATATAAGTAAAAAATCTAAACCTATAAGAGTCCTATAAGAAAACATGGGAGGAAATATTTATGGCCTTAGTGATGTAAGCATATTTTAGAAAGAATATTTAAAAATGCGATTTAAATGTTTGATAAGGTAGACTTCACTGAAATTAAAAACTTTTTTCAAGACATTGCTAAGACTATGAAAAGGCAAGCCACAGACTAAAGAAAAATACTTTCTAAATGGATAGGAGATGAAAGACTTCTACTTAGAATCTAAGAAGTCTTACAAGGAAATAATAAGGCAACCACAACAAACACTTCACCAAAGAAAGAGATATGAACACAAACATGTGAAAAGATTATCCACATCATAAGCTATTAGAGAAATAGAAAATATTACTACAATGATATAACATTATATCCCTACTTAAATGGCTAATGCCTTATTTTAGACAGACAACAAAAATGTCCTGGCAATATCTGTGTAGCAACTGATATTGTAATACATCACTGATGGCAATCCATCATGGTACAAATGCCTTAGCAAACCTCTTATCATAAGATCTAGTACTACAATCATTTCTTATATATTTATTCAAGAGTAATAAAACCATCCACACAAATACCTGGATGGTTTTAGTATCTTATTCACAGCAGCCCCAAAGTGAGAATAATTCAAATAATCATCGGCTTGTGAATGCATTATTAGATTGAGATACATCCACACAATGGAATATTACTCAGAAACAAAAAAGAATAAATGACAGAAAGTCAACAACATGATTCCATTTATAGGACGTTCTGGAAAAGCACAACCATAAAGACATAAATCAGGTAAGTGATTGTTAGGGGCTGGATGTGGGAACAGTGAATTAACTCAAAAGAGGTACTAAGGAACTTTTTTTTTTTTTTTTACAAATAGTTTATTGTCAAGTTGGTTTCCATATAACGCCCAGTGCTCATCCCCACAAGTGCCCTCCTCCATGCCCATCGCCCCCCTCCCCCCCACACCCATCAGTCCTTAGTTTGTCCTCAGCATTCAAGAGTCTCTCATGATTTGTCTCTCTCCCTCTCCCCCACCATTTCCCCCCTTCTTCTCCCCCGTGGTCCTCCGTTAAGTTCCTCCTAATCCTCCTATATGTGCAAACATATGATATTTGTCCTTCTCTGCCTGACTTATTTCGCTCAGCATAACACCCTCAAGGTCCATCCATGTTGCTACACATGGCCAGATTTCATTCTTTCTCATTGCCATGTAGTATTCCATCGTATAGATAAACCACATCTTCTTGATCCATTTATCTGTTGATGGACACTTAGGCTCTTTCCATGTTTTAGCTATTGTGGAGAGTGCTGCTATGAACATTGGGGTACATGTGCTCCTATGCATCAGCATTTCTGTATCCCTTGGGTAAATTCCTAGCAGTGCTATTGCTGGGTCATACGGGAGTTCTATTGTTAATTTCCTGAGGAACCTCCACACTGTTTTCCAGAGGGGCTGCACCAGTTTACATTCCCACCAACAGTGTAGGAGGGTGCCCGTTTCTCCACATCCTTGCCAGCATCTAGAGTTCTCTGATTTGCTCATTTTAGCCACTCTGACTGGCATGAGGTGGTATCTCTAAGGAAATTTTACAGTGATATACTCTATATCATGATTGTTGTGGTTATACACTTGTTGAAACTAATGGAATTGCTAACCTACATGGCAATGTTGTTTCAGTTCAAAATAGAGCTTTTACATTTACACTATAATAAGGGCTAAATCTCATCATTTTCTATGAAAAGTATATAGAGAAATATTAGGATGATTAGTTAGAAACTATGCAGAGGGTAATTGAAGACCATATGATATCACAGGGAAATATCTTGAAAAGAGAATGTGAGATGTGGCTTTTGCTCTGCAAATGACATTTAATTTGTGAGTATCCACATTTATAGGATTTGTCTTTCCCTAACATCCCTTTGGACTTTATCCATCTGCTATATGGTGAGAGGGTGGCCACTAGGGGCTTACAACGTAATTCACTTAAAATTAATTTGTGATTTAATTTGAAAACTATTTTTCAAGCATACAATGTTCTGGTGATGCAAAGCCCTTAAGAAGTTTTCAGCCTAATGGTGAATACAAGTAAGTAAATAGATTGACAAAACATAAAAGCTGAAACTCATATACAATGAAGAGACAGATGCAAATAAAATTTACCTTAAGCCTCAAATATTTGTGTATTTTTCATGTGATTAGATTTCCTGCCTCTAATGTCTACGTGTACACAGAGTATAATGTATATTATCACCACAAATTGGGCTCTCTCACAAAGCCCCATTTTTGGAACCCATCCATTTATGTAATACAACATTATTAGGAAAAGCAATTCTCTTTTATATAATGTGAGACAAGCAGAAGGCAGTCCTGATAGGTTATTTTTATGTGTTGTGACTTTCAGCTCACCCTTGTATGCACAGTAAAAAGGAGTTTCTAGAATCTAATCTCAAAAAATAAGTATGACATTGTCCACATTATTTGTACCCACCTGCCACGTGATGATAGTCATTTGCTTGTTTTATTAATAACAGATAAATCAAAGCCTTAAACTTTAATAAAATATACCTACACTGTGTGTGTGCTTATGCCTAAAATCACACAGTTAGGTCAGCAAATTTTCTGGATTGGGCCCATGCCTTAAAACAATTTGAAGTTGTTTACTTAATTCTCACCATGGGGACCTACCTAGAGTAAACATTTTGGGGGAAAATATTTCTTGAAGTCGTGACAAGGCATAGGACTCTGGAAGACAGAGAAATCTTTCAGGATGTCTTACCTGGTTTGAGATGAGCAAATGGGATTTCACCAGTGAGAAGTTCCCACAGACACAGAGCGTAGCTGAAGACGTCAGCTTTGATGGTGTAGCGTGTGCACTGCGTGAACACCTCAGGGGCCATCCAGCGGAGGTTCTGCATGTCCAGAAACATCCACAAGTCATTTACCAAGTGTGTAGTTATTCCACTGTAGAAGAGTGTTCTTCTCCGTGAGGATTTAGTAAGTGTTCTCCCATTGTTCTCAAAAAATATAAACATAAAATCACACTGTTTGCCCTGTACTGTTCAATAAACCGATGCATTTACACATTAATATCGTGTTTACTATTGTTCAGCTTTACAAAGGCATTTTTTTAATCATTGGAAGATCATGAAATTCATAATCATTCCAAAAACATTGCAACAATATTATTCATCAAGTAACCCTGAGTCTTATAAAATGATCACAGCAGCAGCGTTTCTTGTTTACTTCTGAGCTTTTTCCCCCTAGAAGCCTTGCAAGCTTCCGAATAGCCAACCACGTTTCATCCAAGAGCTCTATGCCTCCCTGGGGGTGAATCACACACCGTGGGAGGCACCTTCCCTCCTTTAGATCTTCAGGTTGTAATTTAGGAAGCCACTAAATTAGACCAATAAATAATGCCCTCATAACTGAGGAGAGATAGAGCCTTAGGGGAGTGCCCAGAATATTCCTATGAAGCAGACATCTCACTGGCTGGATCAGGTCTGCCATATCTCCTGTGTTTGCCCAGTTGTGTTATTTCTGAATGTGGTTTGTGCAGTATTCCAGGAAGAAAGCCTATAAAATGTTGTAATTTTCTCTGTACAAAGTTTTATATTCATGTTTTGATGGCATTATTTACATTCTTTTTACTTTCAGTTATGTATTTTTTTTTGGTTTCAAATGTAAGTTTCTGTTCTGGGATACAAATGGCATACATTTTTGGATGATCTGTGGTTTAGGAGAAGGAGCACTACATTTTGAGTTAGGAGATGAAAATTCCAGTTCCAGCTCTACCATTCACTATTTGGGCAGCTCTGGGCAAGTCTCCTATGCTCCTGGACTTCGGATTCCTTAAGGGCAAAAGAGAAGAGGCAAGCCCATCTGGCTTTAAAATCCCATGGCTTCCCTAACCTTATCAGTGAACTTGGCCAGACACCTTCTTTCTTTGTATTTCCACTGGAGGAAACCAGCATTCTTTTATTGCTCTTACTGAAATGCTATGTAGAGCTGGGTGCTGATAACTCTTCTGAAGTGTCTACCTTATTTTGAAATCATGCATAATTATAGCATTCTAAGAATATCTATATTCCGATTATGATGCTTATATGCAATTCTTCCACATGGGCTTTCACATCCCAAATAGCCTCCACTTATGTAGCAGATTATGCATTGTGTCACAACACTGCATAAGTGGGAGTAGACAGACAGTATGCCCATTTTTCCACAGAGGAGTAATAGAGTAATTAGCCAAGTTATATAAGGCCACATAACTAGTAAGAAACAAAACAGCCTTTAAAATAAACCTGGGGTAGTGCTATGCTTAAAGACTGTGTGGCTAGGATTAAAAACAAATTACTTGCTGTTGATAAAAGTCAATTCAACTTCATTAAACAAAAGTTTATTTAGCCAGAGTCTGGATGTTTTGAGAATCACCTGGGGGAACTTTTAAAAGATACAGGTACCCAAGATAAACCCCAGGTCAGTGAAATCAGAATTTCTGGGGGTTGGATTCAGGCAATACACTTCTAAAAAAGTTTCTGAAGTGATTCCAATGTGTTGCCAGGGTTGAAAAGCACTGATTTGGCTACCTCTGTGTCTCAGGTATTGTGTGTCCTGTTGAAAAAGGACTCATTCTTCCTACCTCTCTTACCTCCTATCTTGCCATTCTCCTCTTTCTCACTCCACTCCTGTCATTCTGTTTTTGAACACACAAAGAACTTTCCTGTCTCAGGGCTTTTGCACTTACTATTCCCTTTGCCTACATTGCTCGTCCCCTCACATGGATGGCTCCTGGTCAGGACTCTCATCAAATGTTATCGTTCTCTTTTGCCCTATCTAAGTAACACCCCCATTCTCCATTCATATACTGTGCTTTGTTTTTCTCCATAACACTTAATCATAACTTGATATATATTTTGTTAATTTTCTCAGTGTCTATCTCCTTCTAGTAGAATATAAGATCCACTGGAATAAGAAAATTAATTTGTTCACTGCAATATTCCTGGTTCCTAGAAGGATGTCTGGCATCTAGTAAGTAGTCCATAAATATTTGTTGGATGAGTGAGTGAAATCTAACTGGGGAAACCAGGCATGCCTAATCATACTTACAACATGGTCCGTGATATAGTTCCTGCCTTCCTCTCTAACTTATCTTTCACTTTCTCTTCCTCATCCAGAGCATGCCAACAATGTCAAGCTAGTTGAAGTTCCCCTGGAAGTCTGATAATTCTCATCCTTCCCTATGTCTCTGCTCATGCTGTTGTTCATTCTACCTGGCACTCTTCTGTTTTCTCTGCACCTAATTTACTCCCATTCATCCCAAGATGCTTTATCACACCTTATTTATCACTGGACTTCCATACTGCTTTAAATCTATCTGCCTATTACTATCTTTTCCCCATTGAGAATGAGCTCTTGACATTAAGCTTTTCTTCATATTTTGTACTCCTGGCCCCTTGCACAACATATGACACATGGTTGGCCCTCAATAAATGTTTGTGGCCTGAATGAGTAAGGGTACACATTAGCAGTACAAAATGTTACAAAAGCACAGACAGGAAAGTGCATGGGGAGGAGGGAGGAGGTGTGTGTGGAGATGTTATGCATTTTAAGGGAAGGCACTTTAAGGCATTTTAAGGGAAGGCACTTAAAATGGATAAAATTTCCTGGGCCTTGAAAGCCCTTTCTAGGTGAGGTGGAGTGAAGAGCTGTCCAGACAGAGAAAGCCACACTAGCAGAGACACAGGGATATGAATGTGAATGGCATTTTTGGGGGAATGAGCAGGAGGCTTGTGTATTAATTAGGGTGTGGGGGACTTGAGAGAACTTATTGTAGGAGAAGAGGTCAGAGAGGGGCCCTGGGCCAGATTTAGGAAGGCAGGGGGCTGCCAGGAAATGAATTTGGATTTTGGCCTGTGGGAACTGGATATCTGTGATGGTTTATAGGAGGAGGTGAATTGTCAGAACCTAACACTTGGCTGATGTTGCAAAGAAGGAACTAGAAGAGAGTACTGGAGTTAGAATCCTACCTCTAGTCCAGAAAAGAGACCATGAAGACCTGAACTGAAGTGGAAAAAGAGAGTTTGGGATGAACTTAAAACAAGCATGCAAACAAACAGAAAACATGACTGAGTAATGTGTCAGTGGAAGCAGAAAAAGGAAGGAATGGAAAACTACCCTAATTAGGTAGTTAAATAACATACATGGCCTAGGAAGAGAAGTTACTTTTTTGGGGGAGGGGAGGAGAGTAAAGGAGAGAGGAGGTATTGAATTTAATAGCAGACATTTTTGAGTACAATTATGCTTGCTCCAGATGTTATATTATACTTAAACATTAATACTTGGTTATATGCCATATTGCCTTATAATGCTAAAGATTATAATGCAGAAAAAAATTGTTTCTAGATGCTGGTTAACTACAAATTCTATAGTTAGTTACTGATTAAATGTTAACTCCCTCCATGACTTAATAAGAAGATCTAAGAATGAAAGCCAATTAACCATGCCTGCCTTGTACCTTTTTTAGTTATATCTGAAACAAATTCTGTATTATTTTACCCATTGCATTTTCCAGACATATATCTAATCTATTTTTCTGGTACAGCCTTGAAAGAGTTCTTTTGAGGGCTTCCTGAAAATAAAAACATAAAACTTTATCCTGCCCCTGGGACATGGACAATGCTTCCAGTTAAAGCTGCTCTCATCTCACTTCCTGTCATGCTGAGTTTACACATTTTAATTGTTTCATAATTATAGGGAACACAAGCAGCGGCAAACCCCAGGTTGTTTTGTCATGTTGTCTTCATCCAGAGACTGTAGAAATCTTGATTCTGATGGAAAGAGAAAATGAATTTGTGTTAAAGGAAACGTCTTTAAAAACAAGGTGAAGATCACAACTAAAATTTTGAAACCCCCTAGAAGCCTCTATCTTATTTAAATGGTCACTTCTTTTCTTGTAGCTGGGTATATCAAGGAGAAAAAAACTGAAAATAGATGATATACTTTTAAGATTCAGGGTCACTGAAATTTGAATGGCTTAGAAAAGTATAGCTGTCAGTGTGAACTGCTTTTTCAGATTCATCATATAATATGAGGCACCAACTAAGAATGAAGAAAGAAACTGATGTCATTTGTTTTTTTTTCATGGAAATCTCACCTCCAAAATCTGCCACCACAGCATGCCCATCCTCACAGAGAAGAATATTGTGACTATAAGAAACAAAACAAAGTAAAAACAGTAAAAAAAAAACAACCCAAAAAACAAACACTGACTTTGAGTAAACTATTATTTCTGAATCTGACTGGCTCCTTAAGGAAGAGGTTGATAGTCATCATTTGTTTACTCAGAGGCTGAATGAACTGCAAAAGACTGACAGAGATCTTAGGTCAGTAACTCTGATTTTCTTAATTTTGCTAATTCAAAAGGAATATTTACAAAATCATTTTATATCTAACTTCGAAAGTATACAAGGTGTCTCATTTTGGATAAATCTTCTAAATGGGTCAGAAATTTCCATTTGCTGAAGAACAGTTTTTCAGCTCTCTGTGATTCATTTGCTAAGACAATTGTTAACAGGCAGTGTTAAAGGCATCGGTGAGCATATGAGAGCCAGAGCGAGGGAACCAGCTTGCTGGCACCCTAGGCTCCAGGGCAATTCAAGTCAGAGCCTGGCATGAACATAATAAAAGGACTCTGTGGAAAATGTCTTGGCCACTATGCTCTAGCTACAATTCCAGGAAGAAGGATTGTATAGCTTATACTAGCTAACTGCTTTTTAAGGTCATAGGGAGGAAAAGGTATAAAGGTCACCAAAGTCTTTCCAACCCAGAATTCAAGCGAGGTTAAGAATGTCCTTCCTTTTCAAAAAGTAAATCAAGGCTGAGACAGCCCCCAAAGAAGTCATTCTTCCCCCCACATATCGGCGAAATGAGCTGTGGGATATCTGATGGATGGACAAGCACATCATGATCCAAGATTGTTCTTGAGTGCTCCTTACAGAATGCTTTTTTCTATGCTCATTTCACATTTGGCTTGTAAATGAGTCATTTCAGTATCAGGAGATCGTCCACTGGATTTCTTTTAGTGTCTATAGGTTATACTGTATTTATTGTATTTGTTCTGTCCCTAATTGTTTTGCTTTGTGATCAACATAAAGAAAACACTATTATTTTCTAGTCCTGAATAAGACCCAAATAAGATATTGAATTCTTTACATAAATGTTTTTTGGGGGCTGACTGGAGCGTTATAAGAAATTTACTTTTGAATTTCCCTAGTATCATTAATGAATTTTATTTCAGTGATATCGACTTAATCCTCTTTTCAACTACTTAAAATTTAGAATATGTTTAAAGCCACTTTGCTTGGAAAAACTCAGTGGAGAAGTAATCAAGGATGTCAAAACAAAACCCCCAAGATGCTCTCTTTAACTTCAAATTTATCAGTTGCAACATGTGATGAGAAGACAGTCATGATAAAGAATGTGATAGAATCAGGAACTCTCTGGAAGTTCAAGTACGACAAGAAAAATGCATCTACTGCTGTGCCACCAGATTGAACTAGCATTTTAGCCCGAGTACCGCCATCTGGGGGAAAGGGGTAAGGAAATGACAAAAGAAGTAAGGGGCAGGAGATGAGAAGAGATAGGTTACACTGAAAGGAAGGAGGACAATGGTGAACAGATGCTATAATATACACATCTGTACACATAAGCAGTGCACACACATACACATACATACACACTTGCCATTTAAACTCTAAGGAAACATCTTTAAGGGTGACATGCTGCTGAGGAATGCCCTCCAGAAGGCAGTAAGTTTGGTAAAACCATACAAGGAAGTTTAGGAGGTAAAGATCAGGGCGCCTGGGTGGCTTAGTCGGTTAAGCGTCCGGCTTTTGCTTAGGTCATGATCTCGCGGTTCGTGGGTCCGAGCCTCGCGTCAGGCTCTGTGCTGACTGCCAGCTCAGAGCCTGGAGCCTGTTTCAGTCTGTGACTCCCTCTCTCTCTGACCCTCCCCTGCTCACGCTGCCTCTCTCTTTCTCTCCTAGAGATAAAAAAGAAAAAAAAGAAAAAAAAAGAGGTAAAGATCAACAGGTCCCTAATTCTTGCAGTAATTTTTGGCATTTCTGATTTAACATTTTTTCCCTGCAAATGAGACTATTTTCAATGAAAATAAGCCATATCAGTGAACATTGGGATTCAATTAGAGTTCAAACACATTGAAAAGATTCACTGGTTTGTGGTCAAAGAGACAAGTAGTCCCCAGAACCAGAACTGTTCAATTCTCCAAGCAATTAATGCCAGCTGCTGTCTTCTGAAAACCAGTCACAGACTCACTCCAAAGCACTCTGAGTGGCACCTAAACAATGAAAATCTCATTGGAGTAACAATCATTTTTTTTAATTTTTAAATTTTATTTAAATCCAAGTTAGTTAACATACAATGCAGTAATGATTTCAGGAGTAGACTTTAGTGATTCATCATTTATATATAACACCCAGTGCTTATCCCAAGAAGTGCCCTCCTTAATGCCCATCATCCATTTAGCTCATCCCCCTACCAACACCCCTCCAACAATGCTTAGGCTGTTCTCCGTATTTAGGTTTCCTTCTCTCTCTCTGTTTACCTTATTTTTCCTTCTCTTCCCCTGTGTTCATATGTTCTGTTTCTTAAATTCCACATGAGTGAAATCATATATTTATCTTTATCTTTATCTGACCGACTTATTTTATTTAGCATAATACATTCTAGTTCCATCCATGTTGTTGGAAATGGAAAGATTTCATTCTTTTTTTTTTCCTCATTAAAGTTTTGTTTTAATGGGTCTCAAAATTCTGTGACAGATTTTTGGTTAAGTTGTTTCCATTAAAAAGTACTGATTTTAAAAACTAATAATTTCGCTCAGCATAACACCCTCTAGTTCCATCCATGTTGCTACAAATGGCCAGATTTCATTCTTTCTCATTGCCATGTAGTATTCCATTGTATAAATATACCACATCCTCTTGAAGTCAGGCAGAGAAGGACAGATACCATAGGTTTGCGCAGATAGGTGGATTAGGAGGAACTTAATTGATGACCATGGGGGAGAAGAAGGGGAAAAATAGTTGGGGAGAGGGAGGGAGGCAAACCATGAGAGACTCTTGAATGCTGAGAACAAACTGAGGGCTGATGGTGGTGGGAGAGAGGGGAAAGGGGGTGATGGGCATGGGGGAGGGCACTTGTTGGGATGAGCACTGGGTGTTATATGGAAACCACCTTGACAATAAATTATTTAAGAAAAAAAAAACTAATAACTTAAAACTGCTACACACAAAAACAAATGGTCCACAAAACATTCTCCTTTCCTTCTGAAGGTTTTGTGATGCATTGTTATCATTAACCAGTCTTTTACTATTAAACTAAAATGCCCAAATGACACAAACAGTTCTGAGACTGTTGTTCCACCACTGATTAAGACTGGGGTGGCAGGTATTGGGGATAATATTCATTTAGCCTTCTGAGCTTTCTGGGCAGACTTGGTGACTTTGCCAGCTCCAGCTGCCTTCTTGTTCACTGCTTTGATGACACCCACAGCAACCGTCTGTCTCTCTCAACACACATGGGCTTGCCAGGAACCATCTCAATGATGGCAGCATCACCAGATTTCAAGAACTTGGGACCATCTTCCAGCTTCTTTTCCAGAACGACGGTCAATCTTCTCCTTCAACTCAGTGAACACGCAGGCGATGTGCGCTGTTTGACAGTCCAGCACAGGCGCATAGCCAGCACTGATTTGGCTTGGATGGTTCAGGATAATCGCCTGATCTGTGAAGGCAGCTGCTTCCATTGGTGGGTTATTTTTGCTATCACGAGCCACATTGCCATGATGAACATCTTTAACAGATATGTTCTTGACATTGAGGCCCACATTGTCCTCACTCAAAGCTTCATGGTGCATTTCAACAGACTTTACTTCAGTTGTAATGTTGACTGGAGCAAAAGTGATCACCATGCCAGGTTTGAGAACACCAGTCTCCACTCGACCCACAGGGACCGTACCAATACCACCAATTTTGTACATATCCTGAAGAGGCAGACGCAAGGGCTTGTCAGTTGGACGAGTTGGTAGAAGAATGCAATCCAGAGCTTTAAGCAGTGTGGTTCCACTGGCATTGCCATCTTTATGGGTGACTTTCCATCCCTTGAACCAAGGCATGTTAACTTGGCTGCAGCATGTTGTCACCATTACAACCATAAATTGGCACAAATACTACTGTGTCAGGGTTGTAGCTAATTTTCTTAATGTAGGTGCTGATTTCCTTAACAAATTCCTCGTATCTCTTCTGGCTGTAGGGTGGCTCAGTGGAATCCATTTTGTTAACACCAACAATAAGCTGTTTTACACCCAGTGTGTAAGCCAGAAGGGCATGCTCATGGGTCTGCCCATTCTTGGAGATACCGCCTTCAAATTCCCCAACACCAGCAGCAACGATCAGGACAGCACGGTCAGCCTGAGATGTGCCTGTAATCATATTTTTGATAAAGTCTCTGTGTCCTGGGGCATCAATGATGGTCACATAGTACTTGCTGGTCTCGAATTTCCACAGGGAGATATCAATGGTGATCTCACATTCACATTCAGCTTTCAGTTTATCCAAGGCCCAGGCATACTTAAAGGAGCCCATTCCCATCTCAGCAGCCTCCTTCTCAGATTTTTCAATAGTTCTCTTGTCGATCCCACCACATTTGTAGATCAGATGACCCGTAGTGGTAGACTTGCCTGAATTTATGTGTCCAAAAACAACGATGTTGATATGAGTCTTTTCCTTTCCCGTTTTGGTTTAGGTTTAGTGGTGGTTTTCATGACACCTGTGTTCTGGTGGCAAACCCATTGCATAAAAAAAAAAAAAAGCGATTTCATTCCTTTTGATTGCTGAGTAATATTCCATTGTATACATGTGTATGTAAACCACATCTTCTTTATTCATTCATCAGTCAATGGACATTTGGGCTCTATGCATACTTTGGCTACTGTTGATAGTGCTGTTATAAACATTGTGATGCATGTGTCCTTTCAAGTAAGAATTTTTGTATCCTTTGGATAAATACCTAATAGTGCAGTTGCTAGGTCATAGGGTAGCTCTATTTTCAATTTTTTGAGGAACCTCCATACTGTTTTCCAGAGTGGTTACACTAGTTTGCATTCTCACCAGTAGTGCATAAGGGTTTCCCTTTCTCCACATCCTCACCAACATCTGTTGTTTCCTGAGTTGTTAATTTTAGCCATTCTGACAGGTGGGATGTGGTATCTCATTGTGGTTTTGATTTGTATTTTCCTGATAATGAGTGATGTTGAGCATCTTTCCATGTGTCTGTTAGCCATCTGGATGTCTTCTTTGTAAAAGTGTCTATTTGTTTCATCTGCCCATTTCCTCACTGGATTATTTGTTTTTTGGGCAAGTTTGAGAAGTTCTTTATAGATTTTGGCTACTAACCCTTTATCTGATATGCCATTTGCAAATATCTTTTCCCATTCTGTTGGTTGCCTTTTAGTTTTATTGATTGCTTCCTTTGCTGTGCAGAAGCTTCTTATCCTGATGAGGTCCCAATAGTTCATGTTTGCTTTTGTTTCCTTTGCCTCAGGACATATGTCTTGTAAGAAGTTGCTGTGGCTGAGGTCAAAGAGATTGTAGCCTGTTTTCTTCTCTAGGATTTTGATGGTTTCTAGTCTTACATTTAGGTGTTTCATCCATTTTGAGTTTATTTTTGTGTATGGTGTAAGACAGTGGTCCAGGTTCATTCTTCTGTCTGTTGCTGTCCAGTTCTCCTAACACAATTTATGGAGGAGACTTTCTTTTTTCCATTGGATACTCATTCCTGCTTTGTCTAAGATTAGTTGGCCATACATTTCTGGGTTCTCTATTCTGTTCCACTGATCTGTGTGTCTGTTTTTGTACCAGTACAATACTGTCTTGACAATTACAGCTTGCAGTCCGGAACTACGATGCCTCCAGCTTTGGTTTTCTTTTTTAACATTACTTTGGCTATACAGGTTTTTTTTTTTCTGATTCCATACAAATTTTGGAATTGTTTGTTCTAGCTCTGAGAGGAATGTTGGTATGACTTTATAGGGATTGCACTGAATATGTAGATTGCTTTGGGTAGCATCGACATTTTAACCATATTTGTTTTTTCAATTCATGAGCATGGAATGTTATCCCATTTCTTTGTGTCTTCTTCAACTTCTTTCATAAGCTTTCTATAGTTTTCAACGTATAGATCTTTTATCTCTTCAGTTAGGTTTGTTCATAGGTATTTTATGGGTTTTGGTACAATTTAAATGGGAATAATTCCTTGATTTCTCTTTCTGCTGCTTCATTATTGGTGTATAGAAATGCTACAGATTTCTGTACAGTGATTTTATACCCTGTGGCTTTGCTGAATTCATCTATCAGTTCTAGCATTGTTTCAGTGGAGTATTTTGTGTTTTCCACATAGAGTATCATGTCATCTGTGAAGAGTGAAGGTTTGACTTCTTCCTTGCTGACTTGAACGTCTTTTATTTCTTTTTGATGTCTGATCGCTGGGGCTAGGACTTCTAACACTATGTCAAGCAATGGTGATGAGACTGGACATCCCTGTCATGTTCCTGACCTTAAGGCAAAAGCTCTCAGTTTTTCCCCATTGAGGATGATATTAGTGGTGGGTCTTCCATATATGGCCTTTATGATCTTGAGGTATGTTCCTTCTACTTCTACTTCTTTGAGGCATTTTTTTTTTTAAATCAAGAAAGGATGTTGTATTTTGTCAAATGCTTTTTATGCATCTACTGTGGGGATCATGTGGTTCTTATCCTCTCTTTTATTACTGTGATGTGATTCCAAAAGTACACATTGTTTATGAACTTGTCATTTTGTTGTGTCAAATGAGGCTCAAGCTCAGAAACAAGTAGGTTAGCTGGTTAGTGGCCAAGTCAACCTTGCAGTGTCAGTAACTCAAAGGGCTTTATTGCTGTCTCTGGTGATCATGCAGTACAGGAGGAAATGGTATGCTGGAATGGAGTTCACCAATGTGCATAGGTTTACCCTTCCTGCTGTGAAGGCATTGTTCTGTGGTAGAAACCACAATGCCTGATTTTAAAGAGAAGACAGTCTGATTGGGTATGGCATGCAAACTGAAAGAAAGAAACATTATCATACATAAGCTAGAATGTAAAGTGGCTTTTACTGTCAGAAAACTAGCAAAGAATATAGTGGATATGAGAATTAATTCTGGAAAAGATCACTAAAGTAGAAAGAAAGGTCTTAAACAACAGGATGAACACGAAAGGACCTGGAGTCAGAATACCTGATTTTTGCTGTTACAAGTCCTGTGAATTTAGACATTTAGTATTTTCTCATCTTTAAAAATTTTGAGAAGAATGAAGAACATTAAGAGATAATGTGTAGAATTTTGTAAATTCTAAACTGCTAAATAGGTATTTATTATTATTTAATACACGGAAGACTTAGCTTACAGTGCTTATATGACTAACAAACAATGCCCTTTGTAAACTATACAGCCATGTACTTGTTAGGTATTAAGTGATGAGTCTTGGAAGCAATATGACTTTCTGAGTCAACACCCATAGGAGAAAGTGACTTCTCTATGCAATATTTCAACTCATTCTTAGCCCTAGAGACCCTCTTCTCCTTCCATTCTCATTGTCTAGTTCTATAAAACTATTGCTGCTTTGATTGAATGACTGCATTTCACCTAAAGGAATCTTTGTTCCCCTGACTGCATCGATGCTGCAGTATTGGGAGTTGGCTCCAGCTTTGTCTTTTATCATGAAGCAAATGATTTGGGTCAATTGTTTATGTAACAGAACTGAGTATTTATCTCTTTGAAATGTCTGTCCCTTACAGATGACTCCACAATAAAGTTCTTTTAACCTTAGCAATGCATGCACTTAGCAGATATAAAATATAACAGAGGGCAAAATTTACTTCATCCAGTGTGAATACAATCCATGCTCTGACCTTCAGTTCTTTCTTCCACAGGAACACAGTTCACTTTCAGAAAAGAATAAGCTGTTTTCAATGTAGTGTGTGTGTATTTATATCTTTTAAGTATTTTCTCAAACATTTTTTTAAACAAAAGTGAATGGAAGTTAAATTCTGCTGGTTCTTTGTGACTTTTTTTTTATTTTTTTACTCCAACCTCAGAACTGAGTTAATTTAATGAAGTCATTATGTAAGCATCATGAGTCTTTTCATTTTAATTGCCTATATTGAAAATTTACCTAAAGTGCTCAAATGATTCATAATCAGTTGGTTATGCGCTATAGTCCAATACTAATTGTCACTATTAATCAGACTGGCCTGATTATTAGACCATTTTCCAATTCTGACTTTCTTCCAGAACCAGACTGAAGTTCATCATGGCCTTAGAAGGATCAAGGTGACTTGCTACTCTGCTACCATTAAGAGTTTTTTTAAGCCACTTAAAAAAACCACATAAATATTAATTCATTTTTTTCTGAATTATAGAGCCATGTAATTGCCTGTGTCAGTTGCTACTAACAAACACTAGTTTCAGGGCACCATGGCCAACCTCTCAGTGTCCTTATTTGAAGAGACAACAGCCTCAGAAGTGTAAACCTAATAATGCAACAGTAATGCTCCCCAGACTTCCTATAAGCCACTGTTTTCTGATAAATGCCTGAAGGTTATTAACTTACATGATTAAAGACACATGGCTATCGGCATGCCTGGAAGCATTCCAAGGGTTAAATCAGTGGAAGCAATTAGGCTTCATTTTCAATCTCATCACACTGTGAAAGTCATTAGTTTACAAACACATCTGCCTGACAAGCAATCATTCAGACCTGATGCTGAGGAGCCTCGGATCTGCCTGCTGCCACATTTTGCTGGTGGTGCTACTTGATGGCCCAGGACTCTTCTTGCTACAGACATCCCTGGAGGGAGTACCACCTACTTGACTTTCAGCATGGGCAACTACACTCTTCTCTCCTATCAAGTTCCCTTTGAAAACCCTTCCTAAACCACTGCCACTACCAAACCAAATGTGGCTCTTTACCTCATCATGTAACCCTCATACCCTGAGTTACTTCCAATTTGTTTCAAGTATAATGTAAGGTGCTTCCTAGATCCTTGAAATGCAGTACAATTCACATCTACTCTCTTTGGAGCTTTGCACTCTTTCCTAAAAAATACTTCCAAGTCATCTAGTTCAGCTCCTTGCAGTCACAGATGTATTGTCACGTGCTCTCTCTCTTTTGAGATCTTTCTTCCTCTGAATTTATCTTTCTACCTCTGCTTCTTACATCCTTATGGAACAAAAACATTCAGTATCATCATGAGAGATAGCTGCTGGTGATCCTGGGTTCAAGCCTCAGATAATGAGACAGCACATTTGGTTTCAAAAACCTGATTGATACCTCTTTATCATGTACGTTATGTGGTGACTGGGCTGTCAGCAACCACTTGTGGGTCCTTGGGCTGAACATGGAAACCTGATAACAATGATACAGTAACATTGGAAATTATGTCCTTTGCTTCATAGCCTAATAAAGCCTCCACCTATATTCTGGACATCTTTGTACCTTTGGGTCCAGCGTAAAGTCTTCCAGATCTTCCACCATCACCAGAAGATTTTCTTGTTGTTTCTGCCAGAAGAGTGAGGCTTTTGGAACTCTTTTTTTGTTTGGATTTTATTTCATCAGGGTACCCCTCCTTGACAAAGGCCAAGAGAATCCCAAGTCTAAATTTTCCTATTATTCCCTTTGAAACTAGTTCTTCACTAAAACTAAGAACTTTAATTTTACTTTTCATGTTGTCAGAAAACAACCCTAGTTAGGCTTCATACATACTGACTTAAGATAGCTTGTATCTATCATTGGTTCTTTAGAAATGGCATGTTGGGAAAAACCTATGTTAACAGTAAAATAGACCCCCAAGCTCATTCAGGGATAGTAATATACAGATCTTGAACATAACATAGGTAAAAGAGAAGGAATTTACCAAAGCCCCATGTCATTAACTTCTAAACACTGAAAGCCTAATTTCAGTGAACTCTTGGAAACCATGGAAACAGAACACTCCAATAAATGCAAAGGATTCCAGAGCCTTGACTTTTCCTAAAACAAACTTCAGTCTGTCGGTAGAAGTATATTTGAAGGCTTACCTCTAAAGCTACTGGATTTGTCCCATTGCCAGTGGGATTGAAGAGGTGGATTATAAGATTTGTATTGTGGTTAAACCCATTTATTGAGAGTAATGTGAAAAAAAAACAAACTCCATACTCTTCACTTATTATTTGCCCAACACCATGAAATGCAAGTGGAAGAGTGATAATGACTGGATAAATTGAACCACACACAGACATGCTATTGATTGTGAGGTTTCTATAAATTAGTGTCCTAGAATCAACAATCAAGTATAATTTCTGTTTCTAAGTATGGCTACAGCTTTTGCTTATTACTTTTAACAGGGTAGAATCTTAGGAGGATTAGGACACTCATGTTCGTAAACTACAGTATTTGAATTCTATAAAGGAATAACTTGAAGAGCTTTTTTGTTTGTTTGTTTGTTTGTTTTGCCTAGATTACCTTATTCAGCCCCTAATAACTGTTCTTTTTCCTGCCTCATCTACTTCCTTTCAGCCAATCTCTGAGAATCTAAGCATGTCTCCAGCCTCTGTTAAGTGTCGACACATAGATGCTAAGGGTAAGAGTGCCAATGACTTGTACTGAAAAGTGTGCTAGGACTCTCCTCACCTATGTTTAAGAAACCAGGTCCAATACTGATTCTTTGGCAACGTGCCTTCTGAGCATAAATACTCAAACACAAAAGGTGTGCTTTAACCCTCTATCTCTTCATGATAAAATAAAATTCTGGACACTAATGGGGACAAAGAAGCAAGGCCATAGAGAGAAGAGAACAGGAACACAAATATATAAGTGAGAGAAGAAAATCTCTTGAGTTCGGCATGGCAGACACCATTGATATTTTTTGTGACAAGTTTCCTGTGTAAAGAAAGGCCCTGAAGTACATGTACATGTGTTGAGCAGAGGAGGACTGAGCTTAAAAATAACAGCTGAGAGGAGAGCTGGGCTTTATCAACAAATAAGGTTTCCTGAATTAAATAAAGTAGTCTTGGTCTTGGGCAACTCCAGGAGAGCAGGTGAGGCAGCTCTATCTCTGACAAACAGAGGCTGTATTCCTGCAGAGTCTGACCTCGAAAGGAATGTCTCCTAACTTGAGCCACAAATGAGTGTTTAAAAAAGTATGGCTTCAGGGGAATTTGTTTCCAGCCCTTTAGGAGGCAGGGATTTGTAGGTTACTCAGGAAACGAACCATTTACCTACTGGACTAATCTGAAGCTATGGCTTTTAGCATGGTATCTCTATCTCGTCTTAGCACGGGGAGACTAAATGCCCGTATCTGTGCAAAAGGCCAGGTTAAAAATGTGCTTTGTCCCACATACTTTCCATCAAGGACACTTCGAAAATTCAAAAGAAACTAACGGGTCTATTTTTTTTTTAAACTCACTGAACCATTCAGCATCTCTTCAGTTGCCGAGAAGAGGAGCTGTAGGTTTTTTTCAAGACACTAGATAGTCTATACCCCTGGGATAGAAGTATTAGTCACAGAAACACGAGTTATCAACCATGATGCTTTAGGGCTATTTTAGTTCTAACCCTTTGTCAATGCTGTGTGACTGTCCCCACAATACTCCCAGCTCCTTTCTCCTTCTCTCCTTCCTTTTGTTCATGCTGTCTTCTCCAAGTTTGAGTTCACTTTAAATTATCCTCTAAATAAATACCCTCATTTTTCAACACCCTGTCCAGTGATTTCTTGTTATCTGGGCTTTCACAGTGCTTGCCTCCAATAAGATTATAAGCTCTACAGAAGGAAGACCCATGAACCAAGGAAATTATTGGCGATCAACAAAATCTTATTGAATTAAAATATCTTCTTGATACTGGCAGGGTAAAGGAAAAGAAAAACCAAGAATGATGGGGAAATTTTATGGGGAGATTATATTCAGCTGTAATTTTTTTTCTAAGTTCTATAGAATGAATTCTGTACTTACTCAGGCCAAGTTGTTGTTTCATACTTTCTATAAAGGTCCAAATTTGTGACTCAGAATAAATTCTCTGAGACTTAATACCTTAATTTTCCCATTTTAGTCTTACTCCAGGCAAATTCTTATCTCTCAGTTTCCTATATAATCAGCATCTCCCCAACAAATATTTGGTTAATATTTATTTGGCATCTACCACACTGCTGGATATTATGCAGGACATAGAAAAAGCTTTAGAACAAACCCACCTTTCCAGTAAAGATAAGGAAATGAGCTGAATAAACACTTCTCACTCTATCCCTCTAATCACCAACCTCCGTGCATGAGCCTGAAGTTCTATTCATCTCATTTACCCCTTTCCCTCATGCCTTTCCTGGCCACCTAAATCCTAGCCCTGGTTCAAGAACAAGTTTAAATATACCTTCTTTTTGAAGTCTTATACAACTATTTTGGCCCATACCAATAAATCTGAGACTGAATGCCAATAAGACAGTTTTCAGTTCCATACATTTGGTATTTAAGAAATGCTTTCTTCCCCCCCCCCCCCCCCCCCCCCCCTCCCTCACTCCCACTCATCCAT